>NC_142940.1:40458199-40468199 GCF_046866305.1 Octopus bimaculoides
GCTCTAATTCCCATACACACTTTCTGTAACTAATAATGATATTGACACACATATATACACACACAGAAGTTTTAAACACTGGCACACATGTATGCAAATTTAAATGTTTGCGCATTAATATATAAATGATAAGAACATATATACATGCATATATACACATATATATATGTATATATATGTGTGTTTGCGTGTATATATATATATATATATATATATATATATATATATATATATATATATATATTTATATATATGTATATATGCATTCATGTGTATATCTAAATATTCATCTGTATGTATGTATATATGTATGTATTCATGTATACGTGCCTTCGTCGTGTTTGTATGTCTCCATATATATATTTATACGCATAAAAGTATGTTTACAGAGACGAAATATAAAATTGTTGACAGGTATGACATTTCAAAACTGATATTTTAGACTAACGAAGAAGAAATAAACACAAACAGAAAACTCTGTGTGTGAGTGTAAGTAAATGTGTTCGCGGTGTGTGCGTGTATGTGTGTGTGTGTGTGTGTGTATCTGTGTGTATGTGTGTGAGTGTGTGTGTGTGGGAGTGTGTGTGTGTTAGTGTATAACTATATGCATGTGTTTGTTCATATATATATATATATATATATATATATATATATATATATATATGTATATATAAGCGAAACAGCAGTGCTGGTTTAATAAAACAACAATAACGATAGCAATACACACACACACGCACACACACACACACGCACATACACACACACATGCGCGCACACGCACAAACAGGGCCCACACGCACACACACACACACAAATGCAGCAGAAACTGAGAGAAAATAAAACCTTATCAAAAAAATAAAGAATATTTACAAATCATATAAAAAGTCAAAACAAAAATAATTACTTAACTTTGGATAATAATAATAATAATAATAATAATAATAATAATAATAATAATAATAATAATAATAATAATAATAATGATAATAATAATTATAAATTATGATGACGATGATGGTAAAGTAAAAGAAGAAGACTCGAGATGTTTCAGGTAAAAAGTATAAAATAGTGTACTTTCTTTCAACCGATTATTCTTAGTTCGATAAATTCGATCCTTTGCATGGATGATGTTACAAAAGTTTGCATTTGGTTCCGCATGCTTCTTCATTCATCGATTTGAGCGAAATTAATTTGACACTAGATGACGCTACTAATGTCGTCTGCGTGTTCTTAAGAGAGGCAGTGTGATGATGATGATGATGATGATGATGATGATGATGATGATGATGATGATGATGGTGGTGGTGATGACGATGGCTGTGTAGTTTGCAGCATGGTGTAGCGCAGAGTAGAGCGACGTGGTGCGGTGTTTGTTCAACATTGTTACAGTAGACAATCTTATTGTCATCTCTAGTCATGCTACGATGGAAAACCAAACAGAAGTCTTAGTTTAGTTGGATCGTCGTTTTTTTGTTTGTTTTTTTTTTTCGAGCTGGTGTTGTGTGCGTGCGTGTGCGTACGCGTATGCATTCGTGGGTGCGTACATGTGTGTATGTGTGTGTGTGGTGGGGGGTCGACTTTGGTTTGGTTTGGTTTGGTTTGGTCTGTGGAAATAGTGTTGTGTTCTTGGTAGTTGTATTGTCGTTATTGTTGTTGATACTTCTAATAGGGGTGGCAGTGGTGGTAATGGCTGTGGTAGTGGTAATGGTGATGTCCGTGGTAGTAGTGATGATTATGATGGTGGTAGTGTTGGTGGTGAAACTAACTACTGTGATGCTCGTGTTGGTGGTATTGGCGAAGCTACTGGTGTTGGTGGTGGTCGTGATGGCGGTAGTGCTGCTGAGTATACTAATAGCAATGGCGGTGGTTTTAGTGGTCTGGGTGATAATGATTGTAATGACATAAATAGCGGTGGTAAGGCAGCGTGATGGCCGAATCGTTAGCACGCTCGGCAAAATGCTTAGCTGTATTTTGTCCGTCTTAACGTTCTGAGTTCAAATGCAGTCGAGGTCGACTTTGCCTTTAATCCTTTTGGGGTCGATAAAATACGTACCAGTTGAGTACTGAAATCGATGAAATAGACTAGCTCACTTATCAGTCCAGAATTTCAGGCCTTGTGCCTACAAGAGAAAAGATATTAAAAGTGATGGCGGTGGTGGTGGTACTGCTGCTGGTGGTGCTGGTGATAATGATGACAGTAATGGTGATGCAGTTATAGATGATATTGATGGTGATGGTGGTGGAGGAAGTAAGGAGTGGTGACAGGAATAGTAGTGGTGATAGTCATGCTGGAGATGGTATTGGTATAGTTGGTGGTAGTGGTGGTGATTATTGTAATAGTGATAATGGTGGTTATGGTGTTGGTAATGGCGGTAATAGTTTGCAATAAAATACTAGTAGTGGTTGTATTGTTGGTAATAATTTCAGTAGCAGTGAAGGGATGGTAGTAGTAGGCATAATGATGTAGATAAAAGTGTTAGGATTGCTCAAAGTGTTAGGATTGCTCAAAGTGTTAGGATTGCTCAAAGTGTTAGTTGGGGTAGTAGAATAGGTTATCGCGATAATGGTGATGGCAGCGGCGGAGTAGATCCAGTTATAACCTTCGTGGTTTGGGGGTTTTATTGTGGTAGGGAGGGTGAAATGAATTGAGGACTATATTATCTAATGACTCCCTAAGTACACCTAAAATACGCCCTAAGGGAATAGGATCTATTTTGATGAAGATGTGGGTATTACTTTTAGTTGATTGAGCGACCACATAGAGGTACACTGCTGTTACTGTTGTTGTTGTTGTTTAGCACCAAGCCTATCTTATTCAAGAAGACTCATAAACAAAGCCCCACGGTACCGTTACTTTTTGCACACCCATGTTTTGTTCACTTTTGTTAGAATTGAGAAGCAGTCTATATTACCCGTTTCTAGCGGTTTCAATACTCCTGGCACAGGCAGATGGAGGGATTCGGAATAAAAGTGTTGAAATCGCAATGTTATCTGCGTATTTTACGCGTGCACGTCCACTTGTTTCTTTTACTTCTGTTTGTTCCTTCTTTTTGTTTTTATTATTTTTCCCTATTGTAACACAGTCTAAATTATTCTCCACACCAATAGCGGTTAACAGTCAGAAGAGATCCAAAGAGGTATTAGGAGCCAACACAATGAGCTGTAAGGTCGCTATTAACAACTACGTAAACAATATTAAAGACAACATTTATCCAGCGAACCCTTGTGAAAATACATTCCAGGGATGAAGATCTCGTCTGTTTGTATATCTGGGATGAAATCTTTCAATGTTTCCGTTTAAAAGATAATGAATCCTTGACAAAATGCTTCGAGACATTTCTTTTGTTTTTTACGTTCTGAGCTCAAATTCAGCTGAGGTTGATTTTGCCTGTCATCTTTTTCGATTTGATGAAATAACAGCCTGTCGAGTCCTGGGATAGATGTAATTGAAATCTCCGTACACTAAAAGAATATCAGTTCATGTATTATAGTAGAAAGGGTTATACTATTACGTCTAGCAAATCGAGCGATCGCACGAACGTTCACTGATCTAAGATGGCTGTGATTTATGTTTTAATGCTCTTGTTTTGACAGATGTCGGTGTGATCGAGAAGTCCTTTGATCTAAGAGATTCTAACCATGACCATCACCCCCTTATTTAATCTTAATGCATGGTATATCTAGGACAGCATGTTATCAAATGTCATTCGCTCTCAATACTTATTTAATGATGAATGGGGGGTGGCAATGGTGGTGTTGGTGATGATATTGGTGGTGGTGGTGGTGATGGTGGTGGTGGTGGTGGTGGTGGTAGATGTGCGATGGTGTTGCTGGTGATTGTGGTGGTAGTGGTGGTGGGATACTGATTTTGATAGTAGTGGGTGGGGTAGTGATATCCATTAAAATAATCAGTTCGTTTTATATGCTATTTATTTAAATCTCTTCTCTATTAGTCTATATATTTTTTCTCTCACAACATACACAGTACAAAATATATAGGCATTCACCTAGTTATACTCTCACATACGTAAACACGCACACACACACACACACACACACACACACACACACATATATGTATATAAATGTGGGCATGTATTCATATATATCTATAACTCTATATACGGATGTATATGTATGTATATATATATGCATATATATACACATATATATACACGCGTACATTATACATAAATATATATATGTACATACATACATATATATATATATATATATATATATATATATATATATATATATATATATATATATATATATATGTATGTGTGTGTATATGTGTGTATATATGTATATATATATGTATATATATATATATATATATATATATATATATAAACACGTGTGCATGTGAGTGTTTGTGAGCGAGTGTGTGTACAAATATTTATAGATATATGATGCACGCAAGTATGTAAATCTCACACACACACACACACGCACATACGCACACACATACACACACACAGGTATACAGATAGTTATAGGTATAGACACATATTCATCAGAGAGAAAGGCACGAACAAAGCACGAAAAGAGAAAGGGATTGGACCAAACGAAACGCAAGCAAAACAAAAAAAAAAAGAAGAAAAACGAAAAATACAAAGAATAAAGAAGAAAGAAAAAAGGAAGAATGAGAATGATTGGCATTGAAGTGAAACTAACAGCAGTTCTTTGGATGAAGCTGAGAATAGTCACATTATAGATTCTCCAGCGTTGTCATAGCTACGGCATTGTCTAGCATTATTCTCCTTCGGGTATTTCTACCTGGGAGTAGACAGTCATCGTACTGGCAATTCACTTGACAAAACAAAAAGTACGAGATCTGTTGGCAATATTTGTGATGTCCTCTCATAGAAGAGTGGCTGACTCTCATTCTTCAGCACTGACCAGCGGAGGAGCTATTGGGTTGTTTGGGACATACTAGCAACGTTTTTACTTTGCAGACAATAAGATGACTAATAAGATGACTAATAAGATGACTAATAAGATGACTAATAAGTTGCAGCACGTATTTTATTTTATTTGTTTGTTTGTTTGTTTGTGTCTAGAAATTTCTATTGAAACAGATTTCATTTTTGATTTGCAAAGGGCTGTCTATGTCCTTTTACAAAGCACATTAGTAATATTGAGAATGTGCGTGTGTTTGTGTGTATTTGTGTGCGTGCGTGCGCGCGTGCGTACGTGTATGTGTGTGCGTGCGCGTGCGTGTGTGTGTACGCGTGCGTGCGTGTGCAAGTGTGTATGCGCGCGCATACATACTTTTAGCCATATGTGTACATACAAAGTATATATACATAAATAGATACATATGTATATGTGTGTACATATATGTATGTATGTATGTATGTATGTATGTATGCCTGTATGTATGTATGCATGTATGTATACTCACATAATTTTCATTTCTTGAAGTTTCTGTCTACCAAATCCACTCGCAAGTTTTTGGTCAACGCAAGGCTATGGTAGAAGACACTCGCCCAAGGTGTCGCGCAGTTGAACTAACATAACATAATGAACCTACAAACATGATGCTGTACCTCCCCCGTTTGTTTTTTAATATTATGCAACCCCTAAGGCGGCGAACTGGCAGAAACGTTTGCACGCCGAGTGCAGACAAAGGGATTAAGTCGATTACATCGACCCCAGTACGTAACTGGTACTTAATTTATCGACCCCGAAAGGATGAACAGTAAACTCGACTTCAGCGAAATTTGAACTCAAAACGTAACGGCAGACGAAATACGCTAAGCATTTCGCCCGGCGTGCTAACGTTTCTGCCAGCCCGCCGCAATTAAGTTTCTGTCGACCAAGCAAACCCTTGATCGGCCGGTATTTCGTCGTCTGTCTTTACGTTCTGAGTTCAAATTCCGCCGAAGTCGACTTTGCTTTTCATCGTTTCGGGGTCGATAAATTAAGTACCAGTTGCGTACTGGGGTCGATCTAATCGACTGGCCGCCTCCCCCAAAATTTCGTGCTTTGTGTCTAGAGTAGAAAATAATATTATGCAATCCTTGATTCTACAATCTCTGACTCTGCAATCTCTGTGCAAGAATATTATTCAGCATTTGAAAACGCCGGCCGAATCTATTTAATTAAAGGGGTGTACGGGGGATGAAAGACGCGGTCAGGGAACTACAGCATTACAAAATGCATTGATTACTCATTTCTCTGTTAAACATATACACACATACATGCGTGTATATATGTATACAGATAAATATAGGTATATAGACGTATCCATAAAAACGTGTATAAAAGCATACATATACATAGACACACGTACATATATATATATATATATATATATATATATATATATATATATATATATATATATATGCATATGCATGTACACGCACACTTACACACACACACTCACACTCATACACACTCATACACACACACATAGAGATAGACAGAGAGACTCAGAGAGTAAACGAGTGTAGCCTAGTTGTTAAGGTGTCATACATATGAACGTTAAGTCATGAGTTTGATTTTCGCAGTGAGTAGAGTGTGGTGCTGTAGAGAGTTGCTTACACTCCTCGCAAATCCAGATAATTTCCGATCTTATTAACGAGGTTGCGCATGAGGTACTTCATACTCATCTACATACACCACTCCCTCTCTATCAACACATATATAAACCTCTATCACAATTGTGTGTGTGTGTGTGTGTGTGTGTGTGTGTGTGTGTGTGTGTGTACGACAGGAGTTTTTAAGTTTTTGTCGGCCAAATTCACAAATTAACTTTCTTATTTTTTTATTGCCCACAAGGGGCTAAACATAGAGGGGACAAAGAAGGACAGACAAAGGGATTAAGTCGATTACATCGACCCCAGTACGTAACAGGTACTTATTTAATCGACCCCGAAAGGATGAAAGGCAAAGTCGACCTCGGCGGAATTTGAACTCAGAACGTAGCGACAGACGACGAAATACCGCTAAGCATTTCGCCCAGCTCGCCGCAATTAAGTTTCTGTCGACCAAACAAACACTTGGCCGGCCGGTGGTTATAGTAGAATACACTCGAGCAAGATGCCATGCATTGGCACTGGACTCCATATCCGGTTGATAAGTAAAGTATATAATAGATAATAGTGATACAGATTGTAAATACTCTTGTCTCCACATAGTAAAAGTTTAAAAGATCCTCCCACCCATCTCACACAATTGTGTCTATGAAACATTATGTTGTTAATATATAAGTTTATTTATTTTCCTTTTTATTGCAGCAGTTCCATGGCTGAGGCTACCACCACCAGACTGAATCAGAGAATTTGGGTGGCATTTTTACCATGTTTCGTTTGTGTATGTATGTGAGAGTATATGCATATATATCCGTGTGTGTGCCTGTGCGCGTATGTGTATGTATATAGAGATGCAGAGATAGAAAGATACATTCATATATGTATGAACATATATAAATATATATAAATATATAGATAGATAGATAGATATGCACATATATATACATATATATATTTATATGCATATATACATACACAGACGCACACACATATACGTATATATATATATATACACATATTGATATAATGTATATATATATATATATATATATATATATATATATATATATATATATATATATATATATATATATATATATCAATGTATCAATGTTATTATCACCTACGAATGCAGAATGCACGTGGAAATATTTCATCTCAAATTGAAACACGTACAAATAATGTCATACAGGCATTGATGCTGTGTGTATTTCTGTTTGGAATCATATTGACGCTGATAGAAGACGTGGAAGGTATTACCATAAACATTTGAAACAAAAGCTATAACCACTAAACTACCTTATTGATTGTCCATCACCCCCACCATCACTAACACAAACAGCAACAACAACAGCAACAACAGCGGCAGAACCACCACCGACCTCCATCTAATATGAATATTAGTTATCTGATTTCAATTCTTGTTGAACTCCTTTTATTCCATAAAATAGTCTTTGATTTATGGATGTGTCTCGTCACGTAGGATATGAGAATCAATAACACTGAAATAAAACTATATTATAAATATCATTTATCTACTTATCCATCTCTTTTTCCAGTTTGTCATCGGTCCACCCCTGTCATCTTTCTTTTTTATTTTATTTTTATTTTTATTTTTATTTCCCCCCCCATCCCCACTCTTCTACCTTACCACCCGGCACGCGTCAATCACACTCCCGTATTAGCACTTTCAACAGCACATCATCATCTTCACATCACAAAATCGCCATTAACCTCCGCCAACACCATTACCACAAATACCACCACCACCACCAGCAACAACAACAAAAACAATAACGTTAACACTAGCACCGCTTTCCTCCATCGTTCTTTAGCGCACAAACGCATTCATATACATATAAAAGTGTAGCTCAAACTCAATCGTAGGAAGCAAGGACGATCATTAAGCATAAATGTAGCCATTACTGTAAGCTGTCTAATACAAGCGAATAGAACTTGAGAGATGATGGACACGATACATGATAGACAGAGAAAGAGAGAAAATGATGCTTTTTGTTCATTAGTACATATCTGGCAAAGGATCAGTGCAGCTAGTAACCGAAAATGTACCACTTACCTTTATGTACTTAACATATCATCACTAAAAGTTTATTATATCTTACAGACTGTGTCATATTGGCAAAATTCGGTGTCGTGCAAAACCACAATCCGTGTTTGCTAACCTCTCCACTTACCGAAGTTTTGATACATATCTTCAATGTCCAAGCTGTTTATTAAAGATGTTGTCATTCATAAAGATAACCGATAAAACATATACATACGTATATATATATATATATATATATATATATATATATATATATATATATATATATAGAGAGAGAGAGAGAGAGAGAGAGAGAGAGAGAGATTTGTATTTATATACAAAGACGTATATGTGCACAAACTATATATATAATATATATATATATATATATATATATATATATATATATATATATGTATATATATATATTGTATATATATATATATATATAATGTATATATATATATATATATATATATATATATATATATATATATATATATATATATATATATATATATATATATATATATATATATATATATATATATATATATATATATGTATATATTATATATGTATATGCATATTTATATGTATGTGTGTGTGTGTGTGGTGTGTGTTTGTGAGTGTGTGTATGTGTGTGTGTGCGTCCGCGCGCGCTTGTGTGTATCTTTGCATCTCCTACAGGCAATAAGACGTTCTCAGAGAGCCGAATAGGCTCACAAACGTTGCCCCTCTCCCCGCACACCTCCCACATCACCCCCAAGTATATCAAGCCAATCTTTTCAATATGCTATACAAAATATAACTATTTTTTTTTCCCGCGCCAAATAACATCTTTTAACAAATATATTGCGATAAATCTATAAATGTTCACCAAAGTAGAATCGAAATGATAGAAAAATAGTTAAGCGATTTTATTGGTTCCAGTTAGATACAAACACACACGTTTATATTTCATACATATACTGATACTAACGTACAGGCTTGTGATCTCCCAAACACACACAGAAATGCATACACGAAAACATACATATACATACACAAACAACAGTATTTGTGTGTGTGTATATATGTAAGTGTTCGTGAGTGTAAGTGTTTGCGAGTGAGTTTTCTAGTGTATTTGTGTGCGAATGTGTGCGAATGTGGTGATAATTCAGTAATATATATGAATACTTATGTATATATATTATGTACGTGTAGATGTATATTTGTGCGCGAGTGTGTGTGTGTGTGTGTGTGTGTGTATCAGCGTGAGTGTGGGTGGGTGGGCTTCAGTGTGTGTGTGTGTGTGTGTATATTTACATATAAGTATATTTGTTTATAAATATTTACATACATATGTATACATGCCTTTATACAGAACTGTATGTACATGAATAGAAATATATACATATACATTAAG
>NC_142940.1:40470699-40488199 GCF_046866305.1 Octopus bimaculoides
TATGTGTGTGTGTGTGTGAATGTATGTATAATATATGATATATACGTGTGTATGCATATATATATAATTGCATTCATGTACTTATGTATATATATATATATATATATATATATATATATATACATGTTTGTGTGCATATATGTATATATATACATATATATATATATATATATATATATATATATATATATATATATATATGTATATATATATATATATATATATATATATTCTTTTATTCTTTTACTTGTTTCAGTCATTTGACTGTGGCCATGCTGGAGCACCGCCTTTAGTCGAATCAAATCGACCCCAGGACTTATTCTTTGTAAGCCTAGTACTTATTCTATCGGTCTCTTTTTGCCGAACCGCTAAGTTACGGGGACGTAAACACACCAGCATCGGTTGTCAAGCGATGTTGGGGGGGGGACAAACACAGATACACAACATATACACACATACATATATATATACATATATACGACGGGCTTCTTTCAGTTTCCGTCTACCAAATCCACTCACAAGGCTTTGGTCGGCCCGAGGCTATAGTAAAAGACACTTGCCCAAGGTGCCACGCAGTGGGACTGAACTCGGAACCATGTGGTTGGTAAGCACGCTACTTACCACACAGCCACTCCTGCGCCTATATATATATTATATATATGTGTGTGTGTGTGTGAATGTATGTATAATATATGATATATAAGTGTGTATGCATATATATATAATTGCATTCATGTACATATGTATATATATATATATACATGTTTGTGTGCATATATGTATATATATACATATATATATATATATATATATATATATATATATATATATATATATATATATATATATATATATATATATATATATATATATATATATATATATATATATATATATATATATATATAAACTAGTACACATGCATGCGCGCGCACTCATCAACATTGCTTGGGTATTTGTTCAGCTAGACAACCGTATATATTCTTGAAGAGTTAGTTACATGTTTTGGTAATAGCCATTAAAGTAAAAGGTGCATAATTCAAGCTAAGTGTTGCCTTTATAACAAAAGTATACTTCCCTTCGATGCAAGGAACTAAACACCGTATGTAGGAAAGAAGCATGTAAATAGAGAGAGGGGAAGGAGACAGACAGGCAGACAGACAAATTGAGAGAGAGAGAGAGCTGTAATGGCACATCTGAACTATTTTTGAACATAAATATATGGAACTGTATGGAACGTAATGCTTAGCTTTTGGTGAGGGGGTGTAAGATATTACTATACTTCAACAGATATCTATTTCACATTTTGTGAAAAACGAAAAGCAAAGAGCTCAATAAATGTGAAAATAAGAAAATGATTTTTGCATAGTAATATAATCACACACACACACACACGCACGCACACACACACACACACACACACACACACACACACACACACACATATATATGTGCATATATATGTAAATATATATATATATATATATATATATATATATATATATATATATATATATATTTACATATATATGCACATGTATGTATGTCTATGTGTATATGTGTATGTGTGAGAAAGAGAGAGAGAGAGACAGACAGACAGACAGAGAGAGAGAGACAGACAGACACAGAGAGAGACAGACAGACAGAGAGAGAGAGACAGACAGACAGAGAGAGAGTGAGAGAGACTCTGTGTGTGTGTGTGTGTGTGAGTGAGTTCGTAGGTGTGTGTGGGTGCCATTTCCAGCTGTCATTTGGTCAGATATAAATATGGACATGTGACACCTTCATTAGCGTACTGCAGATAGAATATGGCTGGAAAGCTTCCTGAAGTTGCAACACAGGAAAATCGCAAAGAAAAGTACGTGATAGTTATCTCCATGCAGCCAATAAACAATCAGAGAGAGACATACAGACACGCAGAAAGAGAGATTCGCATAGACAGACACAGAGAGACTGACACACAGAGATAGACACAGGGAGACAGACAGACAGATACAGACAGACAAACTGACAGTCATACGTAGAAAGGTCGATACACATATAAATAAATATGTCGATAGATAGATAGATAGATAGATAGATAGATAGATAGATAGATAGATAGATAGGCGGTTCGATGAGCAGTTCGGAGGTAGACGTCAAGGTCAGGAAGGCACAAGCATATACAGCTTGTCACAAACTAAAGGTCTGGAACTCCAATTTGCCCACGCAAATCAAAATCAAGGCGTTTATTGCAACTGTTGATTCAGTGTTATATGCCAGTGGGACATTGACACTGACAAAGAAATTATCAAACGGGTTAAACGGATGCCACACAAGGATGTAACGAATGGATCTACATGTACAACGGCAACAAACTATGACAAATAAATACCTTTATGGAGATATGCTGAAAGTAATCGAGAAGATGGCTGCGACTATCTGGTCACTGCGGGTACCACCTTGAGATAGAAGCATCCAAATTAGTCTCGTGGAACCCACTTCATAATGATGTAAAAAGAATAAAACATCGTCAAACTTATATCAACAACTTGATTGCAGACTCCGGCCTGGAATGTATCCAGGAACTCGAAGCAGAGATGATGGTCTGAGAAGTGTGGCAGGCAGTCTTTGTTGCTGCGGTCCAGGTTGGAACCCGGCCATAATAATAATAAAACTGATAGATAGATAGATAGATAGATAGATAGATAGATAGATAGATAGATAGATAGAATGGTTTATATTTGAGCTTTCAAGCAACAGGAAAGTATTCAATACATGTGGCTGAGTATGAAAGTTTTAATAGAAGCTGAAGGTTATTGAATTGTAATATAAAGTTTCACGGGTACAAATTATTCAAGCAACTGAAACCCTGGTAATGCGCAATGCAGAATGCAAACTGAATAAACACAAACTTGCATTGTATGTATTATTGTGTAAGTAGAATATATATTTGTATGTGTCTGTGCTGACGCATATACTTTTCTACTCTTTGTACAAGGCCGAAATTTTGGTGAAGGGTCCAGTCGATTACATCGAACCCAGTACGCAACTGGTACTTAATTTATCGACTCCGAAAAAATGAAAGACAAAGTCGACCTCAGCGGAATTTGAACTCAGAACACAAAGACAGAGAAATACCTATTTCGTTATTGCCCACAAGGGGCTAAACATAGAGGGAACAAACAAGAACAGACGAACGGATTAAGTCGATTACATCGACCCCAGTGCGTAACTGGTACTTAATTTATCGACTCCGAAAAAATGAAAGACAAAGTCGACCTCAGCGGAATTTGAACTCAGAACACAAAGACAGACGAAATACCGCTAAGAAATTCGCCCGGCGTGCTAACGTTTCTTATTTCTTTATTGGCCACAAGGGACTAAACATAGAGGGGACAAACAAGGACAGACAAACGGATTAAGTCGATTATATCGAACCAGTGTGTAACTGGTACTTATTTAATCGACTCCGAAAGGATGAAAGGCAAAGTCGACCTCGGCGGAATTTGAACTCAGAACACAAAGACAGACGAAATACCGCTAAGCATTTCATCCGGTGTGGTAACGTTTCTGCCAGCTCACCGCCATAGTGCTGACGCATATAGCTAAGAGAATGTAGCTCAGTGGCAGACCTTTCTCTTTGCATACGTAAATCCCCGAGTTCGAAACCTGGTATTACCAATAAATGTATTTATTTATATACACATACATGCAACTCTGTGACTATACCAATATACATACATATAGATATACATTCATACATACATACATATAAATATATACATGCACACCTATATAGGCACCATATGTAGTCACATACACGCATATATTTTTATATGTACACATACATATATGTCTTCATGTATGCGGGTTTATAATACATGCAAACACAAGCACATACGCCCCGCGCGCACACCCACCCACACACGCAAGCGCACACACATGTATGTATGTACACACACACACACACACACACACACACATATATATATATACATACATACGTACAGAGAGAGAGAGAGATACACGTCTATACACACACTCGTATGTATGTAGTTATATATGCTTAAAGTAATTTAGAGAGCTTTGTAGTCCAGTATTATGTTCCGCTGATTATATGCGGAGTAACTTTAAGACAGGTATTTGTTTCGTAGCATAGAACTAAAAGCATTAAAAAAATAACACTTTGATTTCGAATAGTCTCCTTATCTTTGTTTTTCTTCTTTCCTTCGAACTTCTTGCCTGTTATCAATGAAATTATCACAGTTTCGAATTTCAAACGCCATCGGGAGGTCTTTCTCTTAAGACTGGTGATGGCTTTTTCTTTTTCCTTTTCCGTTTTTACTTTGGTTTATTTTCACGTGTGAAATGCCTAAGTGAAGAAAGACGTCTAGAGTTTGTCCGCCTTTTATGTATATCCAAGTTTATTGTGAAAAATAAATAAGCTCTATTCGCTTTTGAAGATGCCTCCTTTGTAATCTAAACATATTCGGATGCATTTTTACTTTATTTTTTTCAAAACATACATGGGAATTTTAAATTGTTGACATATTATAACGACTTCGATATATCCGCAAATGAAGATGGCGTTTAGATAGAAAATAACTGACAGAGGAATTAGCCACGGCAATAATTTGGCATGGTTTTTAGAATAAGACGACACAGATTTAATGGAATTTCTTAAAGAATTTAGGGACATATTTTATTGTTTTAATTGCTGCTTTATAGTTTAGGGTTCGGGTATAAAACCCGTTTGGCTATCCGAAACGGATTTGAACCATAAAATAGTTCTCGCGTATAAGATGAGGAAATATACCAATAAATACAGAAAAAAAACTTCTGCTTAAAATTTTGACCAACATAAAGGGCAACAGGAATCGTTATAAGAACGTTATTAACACTGAAATAAAGAAAAGGAATGCTAGATGACAGAAGTTGCTTAGTGAACGTAGTGGCGAAGGATTATTTATGTGTGAGACTATTTGTATATTTATTGTGTATTTGTTGTTGTTGGCACTCCGTCGCTTACGACGTCGAGGGTTCCAGTTGATCCGATCAACGGAACAGCCTGCTCGTGAAATTAACGTGCAAGTGGCTGAGCACTCCACAGACACATGTACCCTTAACGTTGTTCTCGGGGATATTCAGCGTGACACAGAGTGACTCCTTTGAATTACAGGCACAGGAAGTAAAAGTGAGAGAAAGTTGTGGTGGAAGAGTACAGCAGGGTTCGCCACCATCCCCTGCCGGATCCTCGTAGAGCTTTAGGTGTTTTCGCTCAATAAACACTCACAACGCCCGGTCTGGGAATCGAAACCGCGATCCTATGATCGCGAATCCGCTGCCCTAACCACTGGGCCATTGCGCCTCCGTTTATTGTGTATAGTAACATATTATTTGAAGATTTAAGCGTTTTAAAGTTTGGAAGATTTGCTTAAAGAGAATTTTAAAATAAATCTGTTATTTTAGACAGAGATGAAGCAGCGAAGAAAAGTAGAGTAGTGTAGGAGATGGTCAATCGATTAGAACAGATAAATAGAGAGAGTATCGAGAACAACAGGTTCGCGACGAATGGTCCTTCAGCAATTTCTCCATACCAAATATGAACGATACATTTTGGTGCAAAAGAACGTGGTCTGAAAAACAAGACAACGAAAGCCATTTGACAAATCTGAAGGAGGATACATTGTATGCCAACAGACACCAACAGTGCAGTTGTTTAACAGTTCATCGCAAGACGATAGGTGGTTATATATAATCAGTTTTTAATATTGTTTTTTACTGTGTTCGCTAAATATTTTGCCCAACTTACTAACGATTCTACCTTCTCGCCGCCTTGTGTGTGTATATGTATATACGCATATATATATATATATATATGTGTGTGTGTGTGTGTGTTTGTGTGTGTGTGTGTGTGTGTGTGTAACAAATGATAGAGACATAAAATGAGATATACGAGGAAATTTGTTGTTCACAACGGTATATATATATATATATATATATATATATATATATATATATATATGTATATATATATATATATATATATATATATATATATATATATATATATATATATATATATATATATATATATATATATAGAGAGAGAGAGAGAGAGAGAGAGAGAGAGAGAGAGATAGAGGGAGGGAGAAGAGAGAGAATATTATGTTAAATCTCTGAGCGAGATATAAACAGTAGCAGTAGGGAACCGTAACATCTATTTGCCATCTAAGTGTGGCGTCCTATACAGGACAGTGCTACTGATATTTATAGTCTAGGAAGACATCTCCTCCAGCTGGGTAGCGACACACATTCTGTGTCCGATTAGTATTTGCAAGAGAAGGCCTTACGTGATACACATGGACTCGAGTAAGGATACACTGAATGTAATTTATAGAACTCTACACGTGCTATCTTTCGGGTGGACCTATTGTGTTTTGTTCTGGAAATTATATTTTAAATCGACAGACTACGCTGATGATCCTGCAGATATTTACTTATGTAAATTTTAACAGGTGAAACCATGGTACGTAGGTTAATCGTTTTTTTATTTAGTATTTTTTCATGTGTCTTGCCCTTTTACAGTCTGTTGTGTCGCTAAATTTTTACTGAGAACGTATTTTTCGTGGTTAGATGATTCGGCATCTATTTCTAGCATATAGGAGTCCACTTTTGCTGGTCATTCCTCTTATTTTTGTATGTAATATAATTTTAATCTTCGGATTCTTTTAATATGCTAGATCACTGGTTTTAATTGATTAATATCAATTTCTACCCTTATAAATAAATTATATATATATGTATATATATACGTCTGTGTGGGAGACTGTATGTGTGAGAATCTGTGTATGTATGTATCCGACCACTGAATACTGAAGGTCAGCCTAAGAGATTCGCATGTGAAGCCAACCATGAAGTACAGACCAGAGATACAAAAAATAGAAAACCCATCCCGTTTAAATGCCACCCAGTACTGTCAATCATAATTACGCGGTCTGACGAAAAACACCATGGGTCTATCAGTCCTCTACTAAATTCAAACCACGACGAACAGAGAATATGGCCTTGAAGCCGACGATTTTAAACTAACGGAGAGAACACTTATATATCGCCTGAGGAAACACAACTAGATCTCATCTGCAAACAAACAGTCGCATAACCAAATACCTATATTCTTGGGAAACTACGTTGCGTCGTAACAATTGTAGCGAATAATAAATAAATATCCAACCGTACTCCTTCTTCTTCACTCTAATTTCTCCAATTATATATATATGCATGTGTGTGTGTGTGTTTGTGTGTGTGTGTGTGTGTGTGTGTGTGTGTGCGTATGTGTGTGGGTGTATGTGTGTGTGTGTCTGTGTGTGTGTTTGTAACAGCCTCTACCGCTTTACAACGAGTGCAGGTTTGTTTGCAGTTTCGTGACATAGTGGTTCGATAAAAGACACCCATAGAATATGGACCAGGGTTAAAAAGGAATTACTGGGGTCAATTCATTCAACTAAAGACCCTTCATGTCGGTGCTTCAACATGACGTGTAATTTCGGGGGTATGGATTAAGTCGATTACATGGATCCCAGTGATCAAGTAGTACTTATATATGTGTGTGTGTGTATGTGTGTGTGTGCGTGTGTGTGAACGTGCATGTGTGTGTTTGTGTGTGTGTGTGTGTGTGTGTGTGTGTGTGTGCGTGTGTGTGTGTGTTAAAGCATCTTTTTATGTCAGTTTATATATGAAAGCTATTTTACATTAATACGAAGGACTACTCAATACATTTTATTAGAGTATATATTTGCTAATTCTCACAAGGGGAAGTTTGACATTGACTAATATGTGTGTGTATATATATATATATATATATATATATATATATATATATATATGTATGTATGTATATGAGTGCATTTTCAACATTTTTCCTTTATTTCAGACGTCAGGGAGGGAGATTAAGTTACTATTTCTAGCATGTTGAAATGACCACGTTGAGTAGAACCTCTGATATTGGGTCGTGAAGTTATTGTTGTACTTGTTAGTTGTGTTGTTGATATTGTTAGTTCTGTATTTGTTGATACCACACACATTTCCATCCTGTCCTTAATGGGAATTCCATGCAGCCCTATCCCAGACAAACAGGGTATATGGGTTTGTACGCATGTTTGTTCATTCCTACATCGGAAAAAAAAGAAAGCCACAGAAAAGTATGGACACAGACCCACTCTTCCTTCTAAATCCATTAAAAAAAAAACACACATAAAATTCTGCTGATTTGACATTCTAGACCTTTTCTAAGCGTTACGTTTATAGTTAGATAGTACTCAGCTATGTATAAACTACAAACTAACTACAGCTAGCTGGTATCCAGCTGGTAGTCACAAACATACATCATTATTATTTCTCCGGTGAGACCTAATGAAGCATCACTCTCACTACGATTTTTTAATTTTTCCTCCAGACAAGATCGAAATATAAAGCCAAACAGTAGAATATTTCCTAGCATCCTTTCCGTGAACTGTATAAAACTGACTAACCTACAGTCTTATGTATTTTCCTATTACACCAGCATTCTTTGTTTAGGCGGTAAATTAATAGGAACGCGTGAGTGATGGAGAGAATGGGTCGTGGTGTTGGATCTGGTTGTCTGTGTCGTAAGTTCGAATCCTGTTGAAGTCAAAATAACATTATATCTTGCGCAATATTTTTTCTGTCTTTCTTCACTTCGGGTTCAAATCCCATTGAGGTCAACTTTGTCTTTTATTCTTTTGGGGGTCGATAAAACAGTACAGTCCAGCGCAGTGCATTGTTGGAACTTTGTGAAACTAGTACCGGATACTTTTGTTGGCAGTTTTTGTACCGGGTCTCGGTACTCTGGGCTTAAATACTACCAAGCTTTACTTAAATGATAAACTTATTCCATCGTCTTGTTTTACACCACTACCTTGCACCTTCGGTACCTTTAGGAGAATCTACTCGTGTGTAAGCATTCATGTCAGCCTCTGACCTGATGTTACCTTTCCGTCTCCCTCCCACAAGCGCCGGAAGCCCCGTGAAGGCATGTAGGGTATGCCTCCCAACAGAATAAAAGAATTAATGATTAGATTCTAACCTGTTCAAAGCGATTATCAGAATATGATTTAAATACATATGCGTCTTGGTAAAGCATGAATGTCACAAATTTCTGAAACCTTTTATAAGTGACATACTCACAGAAGGAAGAAACATCAAATTTGATACTTTTCAGACCTGGTCAGCGAGCATAGGAGGTGAGAGCGTTATATAGCGAACATTGGGGAAATTTTGCTTGAATGTCTGTAACAGAATTTACTCCGTTAAAGAAATCCAAAGACCAAAATGATGATTTTATGATGGAGACAGTTTCTTTCTAGAATAGTATAAATCGCTATAAAAATTATTTACAAAAGTAACTATCCAGACGCTATAGTATAAGGAATTATTTAAACTCCAGGCATTACTGCAACCTAATTTCTATATATACTTGGATATAAACCAATTGCTATACACACAGACACACAATAATTTCTATGCGTACAGATGGTATTCTAGCTCTATATAGACATAAATATATGAGTTTTATATTTAACAAAATGACTCCCAGTCAGAACTTCTATCCATAATTGTTCAGTTGTGAGAACAACTGAATCTCTATGCTCATTGAGTTAGAGTGTAGATGGCTGAGTATTCCAGAGACACGTGTAACGTCAACATAATTTTCGGCTTGGTGCATTGAGTGACAATGCTATACCTTTAAATTATAGGTTATAACTCTTCCGAAGGGCTTCCATGTAGTTTCTGTATACCTGATTTTACTCACAAGTTTGGGTTGACCCGAGGAAGCAAAACATGGCACTTGCCTATGATGTCACACAGCGGAATCGAAAACTGGAATCTTATCATTGCGAAGTGAACTTCTCAACCCTTTGACCACACTGCACCAATACTTTTGACACCACTGTATCAATATATCCATATTCTGTATTTCTGTAAGAAAATTTCATTGTATGAAAATGCCAAAGCTGTCTTCTTAAGACACAATTCTAATTGCCATTATTGTGTGTAACGTAAAAGTATTTGACCTCATCTTCTCTACGATTACATGTACTTAAATCTAACAGTTATTCATTTATACTCTAATATTTACAAATTACAACAGTCTGTCGAAAATTCGGTACATTATCTACAACGGTTAAATCATTTTACAAGATATAGTAATTGACGTTGTTACTATAACCGCCTCCATACACACACACACAGTAGCATATACACATATAGACACAAATCCCTCCCAGCCATCTTGTTTCAATGTAATAATAACGATATGTTACATATATTTATCAAATGTGATATTAGGTATAAGCGTAGCGTCAACGGTTTGATCTCTGTAGTATAGATTTACTGGAAGTCAGCTTAGATATCAGAGTGTGCTACGGAGTTAATCGGATTATTGGTATTATTGTTATTGTTAAAGAACTGTTAATGTTAAAGCAGGGTTATATAAACAATTATAATGAGCATGAAGCGTTCGTTGGATGCTAGAAAACGTCTTCCATCTTTCAAACCGCACCTCCTTTCTTTTATAACTTAACGAAACCGAAATTCCAAATGAAAAAGTAATCAAAAAGAAAACCAAATAATTATAGTCCTAAAGACACCATATTATCAAAGATATAGTTATTATTGTTGTTATTATTGTTTATATTATTATTATTATTATTATTATTATTATTATTATTATTATTATTATTATTATTATCATTATAATTCTTATAACTGCTTTTATTCCTGTTCTTGTTTCTGCTGTTGTTTTGTCGTATCGGTGTCGGTTCTGTTAGGATTTGGTGTCAAAAAGTGCCAACGATATCGACTTTGACCTGTAAGTGTGTAAATTACTAAAAGTAGTGAGGGTGCCGGAAGGAGAGCCCTTCTCCAGTAAAAACAACATGTCTTCTTCTCGTTTCAATATGTCCGACATAACGTTTAGACAAGGCTAAGCTTTTGTGCGACAAGTGTTCTTGCCGACTTTACATCATTAATAGCAATGTAGCGTGTCCTTAATGTGGATTCCGCACTTAGCTTCTACAATTTAGATGATCAGTACAGACTTCTCTCCTTACCCACTCTCTTCCATCCTCTTTATGTATTTATCTCCATCACTATCACCATATATTACATTCTTGCATGTTGATATATATACGTGTGTGTGCGTGCGTGTAAACATATAAATAACCACATATATATAGTATATGTGTATATAAACATATATACACATATACTTAATCAAAAATGTGTGTTATATGGTTGTATGTATCTCAGTTTATTCTGGGTATGTTTGTGTGTGTATGCAAGTGTATATATATATATATATTTCAGTTTATTTTTCGTCTGTTTATATGTGTATGTGTATCTGTTTGTGTGTATGTGCGTGTATGTATTTATACTTATATATTTATAACGTGTTTGAATATATAGACATATACCCACAACAATCTAGATAAACACATTAATAGAAATATATAACTACAAAAATATATGCATTATGTATATTTGTTTAGATAAACATGATTGCACGTATTAATAAGTGTATATACGTATCTACATTCCCATCTCTCTCTATCTCTCTCTCTCTCTCTCTCTCTCTCTCTCTCTCTCTCTCTCTCTCTCTCGCCCTCTCTCACTCTCTGTATAAATATACATACATGGAGGGGCAAGATCCATGATACTTCAAACGCAGTGTTTTAATTTTATATGTAAATATAGATATATATGTACCTCGTACAAAATACTCGTACACGTAGAGAACTTCACACACATGCGCATGTGCATGAATACATACATACATATATATATATATATATATATATATATATATATATATATATATATATATATATATATATATATATATATATATATATATATATAAATATACACACAGAAACATACGTACGTACATACATACATAAATATACATATACATACATACGTATACATATATTATTATAATTATATATATATATTATAATATATTATCATTATTATTATTATTATTATTATTATTATTATTATTATTATTATTATCATTATTATTATTACATATATAACAGAGAGAAGAAAGGAAACGCCAGACAAATGTTAAGGAATGAATTGTTAATTCAAGAAGTATTCAATTAAGTACGAAGGTATAAAAGACAGAAAGAAAGTGTGCAATGAGCTGAAGAACTTTTTATTTTAAAACGTGAGAACGGGGAACATTTAAGCTTTTGAAGAACAATTTGATTCGTGAGACGCGTTTCCACGATCAGGGACGATAAATAGCGGATTTTAGTGTGAGTGTGTTTGGTGCCGGAGGAAAAATTTCTACTGATGTGCGCAGTAGTTGAAGAATCTGTTTTGGAGTTCATGTATAAACCAAGGATGTAACAATAACAGAGAAAAAAGAACAATTTTCAAAAATGCAGGGGCTACAATTTTTCTAGGCATTATGTAGGGTCCCTACTGTTCTCCCTAATTTTCCAGCTGATGTCGAATGTTAACCTTGTCTCGTTCAACAACTGGACCTAGTTTACAAGCTTTGTTGCATTACACCTGTCAACGTTTCAGAAGAATAAGTTGTTATATAATTTATTTCTTCAGTAGTTCGAGCTACTCTACATTTCCCTCCAACGGAAGGACTTAATGATTTACTTCGGCAATCACACAAAACTTCGTTCAGAAATTAAAGGATAACCGATGTCCTGATGAAAACTGATAAGTGAAACTTACCAAGGATTAAGGCATATCAAACTGAAGTGTGCTGCAATTATTGGCTAGACGGAATGACGCAAATAAGGCAGCTAAGTAATGAGTAATCGATTATTATAGCACGGACTGCAACGATGAAGGATGTTCGCTACTGTTTGGTAATCCACAAATCCAATTTAATCTGAAAGTAACCAACGATGAAAGCAAACAGACGCGTTGTGCAAAAGCATGATAAAAACTGACAAGCAGGTTATCTTGTCCTGCTACATCTGTTTCATTAAGATTCTTTACTGTGACAAACATAATACCGTCAGTTATGCAGTATTCACAACATTCATGACATTGTGATATGTTACGCAACACTCAACTCATCAGGTTTACCAAATAATCATTTGAACAGTGACATGTTGATGATTCAATAGATCATGAACAAGTGAATTTTCTATTCAAAATTACAAACATTTCAGAAACATAAAGTGTGTAAGGCTACAATCTGTCGACCACGACATTGGAAAGCAGATTGCGGTTACAATTTAAAGAATAATTAAAGGCATTTCTATTCTAAAGATATCATTAAATTTAGAAACCTCGCTCATAAAGGTCGGTGCTGGCAAAACATTCTTGTATACAGGAATATAGTAGGCGTCAAATATACAATTTGACCCTATCAAAAAATATGAAAGTGTTCTAAAAACAATAATTTACTTTTTATATTGTTTAACTAACAGTATATGTATTTAGAATTATACATATATGTATTAATGTATACACATATATATGTAAATATATCAAACAGAAGACTGGAAAATTTAGTATATTTTTTTAAGTCCATGTTTGACGCAGTTTATAATAGGAGTCACAAAAGGCATACACCTAATAATAATAATAATAATAATTGACTCCTTTGTATGCATATACATATGCATATGAATATATATAGCTATATATATATATATATATATATATATATATATATGTGTGTGTGTGTGTGTGTGTGTGTGTGTGTGTGTGTGTGTGTGTGTGTGTGTGTGTGTGTGTGTGTGCGCGTGCGTTTATGTATATTTCTGTATATGTATATGTAGTGTGTATATATGTATTTATATTTGTAACTTAATCTTATGGACTTTCGAATCTCTCTGACGAAGCCCAGAGACACACCCAAGGACCTTAATCTTATCTACCAAATACTTCAGTTCACTGAAGGGATGGAAGTAGAGTGAGGTACTATGGCCTCTTGGCTGAAACAGCTGTAAGAGACTATCCTACTTTCTATGCTCTACGTTATATATTTTAATAATTACTGGTATTTTTATATATTATGTATGTAAAGCATATGTTATACATGTATGTATATTGTTCTACTGTTATAAGTGTTTTTTTTAAAATAAATAAATAGACATAATATAATATCTAAAAGTTGATGAATACCACCTCTTGACACCCTCCATTTTATTTTCTCTGTATAAATTAAGGGTAAAACAACTTTTTACCCTTACCCATTTATTACATTCAGTAGTGTAATTGTCAGGCAATGAAACAAAAAACACTTGTGTATTAATAATTGGGTATTCTACCAGCAGTATATTGGATAGATATTACCCCTTATTTGGTTGGATTCACAACGTCTAACTCTCTTGGAATTATGTATATATATATATATATATTATTTTGCTTAAAAGAGTTCCAACACTGTCTGTTTTTTATGTTTTATTTATATTCCTGCAGAACTAATGTGGGGTATAGAATATGGAATATACAATATATAATATAATATACAATATATTTTATTTTATATTATATATTGTATATTATATTATATATTGTATATTCCATATTCTATACCCCACATTAGTTCTGCAGGAATATAAATAAAACATAAAAAACAGACAGTGTTGGAACTCTTTTAAGCAAAATAATATATTCCTCTATACACAATCATACAAAAAAATCCGCCTTTTTTTGTATTTATTTTTACTCGCATATATATATATATATATATATATATATATATATATATATATATATATATATATATATATATATATATATATATATACATATATATATATATATAATTCACTTATTCACTCAGTATCATACACACACACACAGACCGTGCGTTGTGAGTGTTTATTGAGCGAAAGCGCCTAAAGCTCCACGAGGCTCCGGCGGGGTGGGGGCGAACCCTGCTGTACTCTTTCACCACAACTTTCTCTCACTCTTTCTTCTTGTTTCTGTTGTACCTGTATTTCAAAGGGCCAGCCTTGTCACACACTGTGTCACGCTCAATCTCCCCGAGAACTACGTTAAGAGAACACGTGTCTGTTGAGTGCTCAGCCACTTACCCGTTAATTTCACGAGCAGGCTGTTCCGTTGATCGGATCAACTAGAATCCACGTCGTCGTAACCGACGGAGTGCCAGAATAAAAAGAAATATATATATAAAATTCAGAATGTATATTATATAAACGCGCATGTCTCTGTATACATATAAGTTTATATATGTTTCAACATGTGTATTCTACACATATGGAAATACATTTGCATGATGTGCATGTGCCAATGTCCTTATGCGAATCATTGAGATAACAGAGGAAAGCCATTGTTATGTTGTTATATCCTTAAACTTAACTGTCTTCAATTGACTTATATTTTCCAGCTGTGACGACAAATGATGATGACTCTTCACCAGAAGGACATTACAAAAGCTAACATTCAGCAGATATTTGTGAGAATAGGTGGAGCAGTGTAGATATGAACCAAAACGAAGACCACCCAATAACACAAATGATGTTAACAAGGGAAAAAGAGAAGAGAACAGTACAAATAAATACACGGAAATCTTACAATGTACAACATAAGAAAAGGGAGACTGTAGAATGAAAGATGTTTAAATGGTGAAGTAATGAAGGGCTGACGATGTTTCGGTGAATAAAACAATATGGAAGATAAATATAAATAGAAGTAAGTACAAACAGACTGGAGATATGTTAACCTATATATTAAAGTTGATTCTACAGTATAAGATTAACAGGTTATATCGTATGATGGGAATATTCTATATGAAATGGCAAATAAATCGGGGTAAACGTGTGGAAAATTGAATGAATAATGAATATTAAAACAATTTGTTTTCGAGGAAGAGACTAGAATATCTAAGAGGTAAAGAGAAATTAAATACATATGATACATGCAGGAAGTCATACTGGGAAAATAATAAATTTTCTTTTGAAATATTTATTCAAGAATAAAAAGACACTGGTTCAAATTAATGTCGATTTTCATCATTATATGCGCTGAAAAGCATGAAAGTCATTGCTTCTATATACTTCGAGTTAAACAGTTAGAAGATATAAACACATGCATATATATATATTTATATACCTAGAGATGTATATGTATATATATATATATATGTGTGTGTGTGTGTGTGTGTGTGTATATGTATGTATATATATATATATATATATATATATATATATATATATATATATATATATATATATATATATATATATATATATCCCTCAACGGGATACACCGTCTGCAAGTAGTTGGGTTCAGCATATTATCCTCCATTTTCTAATTGTTACACATATTTCGGGTAAAACCTCCACTTTTACCCGCTCCCATTGATTGCACCTAGGATAGCACTAGTGTAGCAATAATTGGGTACCCTCCCAGCAGTATACTGGATAGATACTATCCCTTAGTGGGTTGAACCCCCAACCCCTAACTCTCTCACGTTATATATACATATATATATATGTATAACAATTTTTCTCTTTACCTAGCTATGTATGCATCTATATATTTATCTGTGTAAATACATATATATATATATATATATATATATATATATATATATATATATATATACATACATATACATATATATATATATATGTATATATATATATATATATATATATATATATATATATATATATATATATATATATATATATATATATATATACAGAGAGAAAGAGAGAGATTTAAACCACATGCATAACTACATACATCCTTGCATACATACGTGCATTATAAATAGGCTACGTATGTATGTCCATGATGGATGCAGTGTTTTACAATTGTGATTGCTTCCATAGACATACAGACACATTTTAGAGGCAGATACATATTTGCATAAAATTGCGTGGGTCTCTAGGTCTATAATTTTCAATACATACATATATATATATATGTATACGGATGAAATCCTTGTGTATAATATCATTACGCTACACATATACTTTCAACGATTTCGCGATTGTATTGTTTATAATTAAACTTGGTTTTCATTCACATATACCCAGATACACAATGTGTCTGTCTATAAATATATATATATATATATATATATATATATATATATATATATATATATATATATATATATATATATATATATATATATATATATATATATATATATATATAAAGTGTAATATAACACTTTTATTTTAATATATATGTATATATATGCATTAAACATACACACACACAGACACTCGCACACATATGCGCATGCGTGACATTTGTTGTGTTAATAGATAAAAGCAGTAAAAATGGAAACTAAACGTTTTAAAATTAACATTAGAAAGATGCAAGACAATCGAAGGATGTTCTGATGCCTGCATCAATTTTGAGGCAGGTACCAGGTAAAAATACATCGTTTCTTCTTGATCTGTCGTCTTTTACACGGCCGGAAGTACATGTGTATTATATATTAGACTCCTGGCGGAAAATGCTGCAA
>NC_142940.1:40490699-40495699 GCF_046866305.1 Octopus bimaculoides
TAGAGACATGGAGACATATATATGTAAATAGGTCGAAACTTGGTTAGTAAGTTAGTTAGTTAGTTAGTTAGTTAGTTACTCCATTGGGTTTAACGTACCTCATTAGTTTATTTAATAAAGTATATTTTATGTCTGTAAAACCGAATAATATAGTTTTTTTTTTTAATAATGTAACATTTAACGGGCCTTAATTACTGGGCACATTCTGAAACGTCTCCAAAATTCAAAATTTGTTTTCAACTCTGTGCTTCATATATTTGTTTATACTATTTTCTAATGACTGGTGGTATATATAACATGTCTAAAAGCACACGACACCAGCTTTCATCGGTCACTAGCCCAACTAGTAACAAGACTAAATTTTAAAAACTCTGTTTCTCTAGATCTACATAATTTACAACAGCTCAAAACAGTCCACAATGTGCTCTCTGATCCAACATGACCACCGCCGCAATGAGCACACCGAGATAAAGAAATAAAGGCGTATAATTACGTATACGTATATGTGTGAGTATATATACCTCTGCATAATTATAGGATTATATAATACTTATAAATCACTCTTTTATAAGTTTCACTGTTGATTTATCGAATATTCTGTCTTTCGATTCAGTTGTACCGTATTTCTATCCAATAAACACTTCCATGCGTTGCTTTGTTTGGCTATTATCACTGGTAGACCACATTTACTGAATAATCTTTGATTATTTCCTTTTGTTGGAAGGCAGTCATAAGCACACAGAGCATATTCGACCTAATAATTACCACAGTGAAAATGAGAAACAAACAGTAATATTCCAGTCCTCTGTGTGAATGTGTACCAGAAGAAGCCATCTATCTTTAAGATTGCAATGTCATAAGGTGTCTCAACGATATATTTTAAGTAACTCTCCTTTGGCTATCAAATGGTGAAATGTTGCTATAGTTGTTTACAGTAGAATATCTGTCTTCGTTTCGGATTCAGTTTCCCCGCTACCAGCTATGTAATGTTCTGCTATATCCCACACACACCAATTTCACAGATTTGTAGATTGCACAAATACAGTACAGAAGTACAAGTGAAGTTTTTTCCTTTTAATTTGATGATTGAAATAAAAGGTAACTATTTGTTTTAAATCCTGCTATAACTAGCATTTTTGCTAATCGCCAATTGAAACTGGATCAAACATTTTCTTTTTCCAGTAAACTTCCTGGCACTTATTTTATACTCCTACCCACACACCCCAGAAATGAATAATAAATTTCAGCAATAGAATTATTTGAACTCAACATCAGGAAGTAGCAAATTAGAAATGAAATCGTATTTTGCCTTTTATTGCTGGTGTTGGGTTGTTAAAATATATGCCAGAACGACACTGATACAGTTCGTTGCAAAAATGGGCCTCATATCTTATGTGAAAATATAGCTCTATTATATCATTACTGTTTCACTGGGATCTCTGGATCGATAAGATTAATATCATCAATGCATACTGATTATTTCATTGTGTCAACTAATAGCATTGCTAAATATTTGCTATTTTAAATAGATATTATCATACTGAATGTATATTGAGGAAGGTATTTCTCTAGTTTTATCATCATCGTTATTATTATTATTATTATTATTATTATTATTATTATTATTATTATTATTATTATTATTATTATTATTATTATTATTATTATTATTATTGTTATTATTATTATCGTTATTATTATTATTATTATTTGTTTCCAGTTTCCTGTTTCAGGTTCCGCTAAATGAAATGCAACACAAATATATTCACGATTTTTTTTCTTCTTTTTAATAGAGTTATACCAACAGTCAAAACAAGCACAATTGTTAGTATATATTTTGGTTATCGTTCGATTGTCTGACCCTGATATTTAACACATTTAAACATAAGGACATCTAGTTGTTTTTATTGTTGTTGTTGATGATGATGATGATGATGATATTTTTTTACTGTTAAAACTAAAATAGCAAACACTACAGATAACAAACACTCTAAAACAAAACAAAGCAAAAAAGTTTACGTATGTCTATATAAAGAAAAAAAATAAATAAAAGAAATGACAAATTTCAGTTTAATATTCATGTCATGATGACGCCATATTTCTACTTCTAACTTTTGAAGTGTGGTTCTCTTTGTTCTCAATCATTTATAGTGAAGCTGTGAAGATATTTCCCTGATAAATGCAGCACACGACACATTCTCAACAAATATCTATTTGATTTATCTTCCAAATCTCTATAGATGCATTCCCCATCGTTGTGCGCTGTTTGTTTTATTATTTAAAAGCTCTCAACTAACTGACCGAGACAATAATGCTTTTTGTTGAAATGGGAAATCATTTTTATTCCTCTATGCTACTACTGTTTCCCAGCAAGGTTTTTGTGTTCTTTGACATTATATCTAAAACTATTGTATTATATGTGTTTGGGTGTGCCATATATATATATATATATATATATATATATATATACATATATATATACAGCATAGCAAATAAATACACGCACATTTAAACATATATATGTATAGGCATACTCACACACACACATACACACATACATATATATATACATATACATATATACATGCATTTGTATTTGTGTTTACTTCTGTACGCATGTATGTATATTTCTACGTATGAGTTTGTGTGTGCGTTTGTCTGTGTGTATGAGTGTGTGTGTGTGTGTGTGTGTGTGTGTGTGTGTGTGTGTGTGTGTGTGTGTGTGTGTGTGTGTGTGTGTGTGTGTGTGTGTAATTGTCTCTGTGCATGTCTGTGTATGTGCGAATTTGCTTTTTTTTTGCATGCACGTCTATGTCATTCTGAATGATTTCGTTTTTGCGCTTGTATATGTATGTGTGTGTGTGTGTGTGTGTGTGTGTGTGTGTGTGTGTGTGTGTGTCTAATTTATTAGTTTACGCTTCTTCGTTTCATCCCGAACATTCAGCTATGACCGAAATACATTTACATATTTAAACATGAGATTACATTCTGCTATGTTTTAGAGAGAATTCCCACATTTCAAATATTGCAATGCTGTGTGATTGACGTCAGTGTAACGGTAGCAAATAGACATTCGTTGTATTAAAATCTTGATAAAGATCTACACACTACCAGGATTTATGTTGTCTATTAAACAATATAAAGACCAGTCGAAAGCTATATTATCTCTGCATGGGTCCTAAAAATTATTTTTGTTATAAGCATTTTTCAAAGAGTCTCTAAATAATTTTGTTTTAGCTATCTTAGATATAATTCACATAAATTTTATTCCTCTATCTTCTATTCTTTGCTCTCTGATTTTCTTTTTCTTTTTAAATATATTTCACCAGCCATGCAATGAAAAACATAAAAGAAACATTAAAAATTTTCCACAAAAGTATACTTGCATATACATTTATGAGAGTTTATATACGCAAAATACGCAGAATATAGCTAAACGCACGCACACAGAGACATCAATGCATACAAAATTTTAGCAATGTATTCACATAACTTTAAACAATCGGGCTTATATACGCACACTCACAAGGTATAATACATACACATACCCTATATATATACTCCAATGAATAATAACAGACGATGGATAATTGTCAGCTCATTACAGCTGTTTCTTACGCTTTTTTTTTATAGAAGAATGAGAACACTACAAAAAAAAACCATAATCATCAGATGAAACGTAATTTTACAATCAAAAGAATATCCTAAGAATTTAGCAGGGACGTGGCTTTTTTTTTAAATCTGTTTTCATAGTTAGCCTCGACAAACTTCATCCCTTCATCCACGTCCCTGCTGTATTGTTGAGGTATTCTTTTGTTTGTATAATTACGATTCACCTGATGATTACGGCATTCTTTTTTGTAATGAAATAATCTTCTCATTCTTCTATTAGAAAATGCGTAAGAAACAGCTGTAATGAACTGACAATTATACATCGTCTGTTATTATCCATTTGATTGTAATACACCAAGAGTATTTACTACTTGTCAGACATCCTACAGTATACCAACAACGTAACGCTTACTTTGGACCAGCCCCTAGGCGCTAAATACTTATAGGTTTGGTTTTCTCTGTGTACACAACCGGAATATTCTATTTGATACTTACCAACCATACGCTGGAATCATAAGTTTATCCAATCCTACCCGATTCTGAATCCTTATCATATATATATATATATATATATATATACATATATATATATGCACGCATGATACCGAACCTATTGTAAAAATAGGATATTTTCATTAAAAGATTTAGATCATTCAAATTTCCTCTATATAAAAGTACTTTCCGGCTTGGTTTCCGTCGCAAGCAATGCATTTATGTCATCGCTATTCAATTGTGCACAGTTGCACCTGCACCTCCTCTGTGTCATTACAAACTCGTTTCATAATTCGTAGTCAAAACAGAAGTTTGAGGTCTTGCATAGCAGTCATTCTTACAAACAGTTCACTACAAGACCTTTGTTGAAGACCCTTCGAATCAAACAGTGCCGGTTTGAAAATTTCCGGATATATTAAACAATGCACCGTATTTTCTGATATAGGAAATTATGAAATTAACAACTCTGGGTGGGTTTTTTAAAACTATAATCTGACAAGGTCAAAGATTAAGCAACGACAAGAACAACGAAGAAACTAGTCAAAAAGTAGGAAATTAGAAGAATTTTGATGCAGAAACACCAAGTAGCCTAAAGTTGAAGCTTTATTTCCGATAAACCCTTAAATCTGACAATGAATAAGAAAATATGATCCCAGATGTGTGCATTTGTATTTGAAATACTTAAAAGCGTTGTAATGCTAACAAAAGACCCCTTTTAATAATGTAATACTTGGCTGTTTTTGTTGTACATGCCTGCACATCCTACACATATTCATTCCATTTGTAAATTATATTTGTATAAATATCAACAAATTTTATATTCCGATCACTTGTTGAATAAGCCAAGAAGAGGTGAAACTTGAATTACCAATTAACTTGCTATGTATAATGAAGTT
>NC_142940.1:40498199-40500699 GCF_046866305.1 Octopus bimaculoides
GACGAAAACTGGAAGAAATCCATCGTATATATATGTGTGCGAGTGTTTGTGTGTGTGCGCGCGCGTTTCTGTCTGTGTTTGTCCCCCAACGTCACTTGACAACCGATGCTGGTGTGCTTATGCACCCGTAACTTACCGGTTCGGCATAAAAAACCGACAGAATGAGTCCTAGGCTTACAAAGAATAAGTCATGGGGTCAATTTCTTCGACTAACACCCTTTAAGGTGGTGCTCCAGCATGGTCGCCGTCAAATGACTGAAACAAGTAAAAGAATAAATGAATACATACATACATACATATATATATATATATATATATATACGTAGCATTTTTGAGTACGTATGTGAGTAATATACATACAAATGTTTAAGATTTACCGATTGTGCTTCATAGCGGTTTGCCTCATTGCCAAATAATCTTCTCATATTTGAATCATTGTAAGTTATTCAGACGCAATCTCTTGTGTGCAAAGATATTTGACGTCGGAAGCTTTTCCCTGGCTCTCACACTTACTCTCTCTCTCTGTCTTTCTCTCTCTCTCTCTCGCTCATTCTCTACCTATATATCTATTTCTTTCTCTTTATATCTATATGATTTAGAGGTATATAGGCTGCGCTTGTATATATTTGTTTCTGAGCTTTTTCTTTTTTTCTTTCTTTATCTCTGTAATTGTTGAATTATTGGCAACGTGAGATCGCAAACTTTTAACTAGCATCAATATGTAATCCATTTTACCGTCCATAGACAATTTTTCTAAAAGAATAAAAGACAACATATCATCACCGATAGGGTAATACATTCGAAAGTATTTAGAATGGTTTGCGATATATGTTATCTTGAATGTCTCTCGTTTTCACTAGTTATTTTTTTCTTTCGATTTTTGTCTTTTATTCTGCATCGTTCTATATAAAATAAATATTAAAAAGAACACATTTGTTGGGTTTTGTTGGTTATTTATTTTTTTTTTCTTTAGTGTTTATGACTCTGTGTGCGTGTGTGTTTAGTCTGTATTTTAAAAGGCATTATATTACTGTCTATATCATTTTTCCATAAATTAAGAGACATTCAAGTAAAAATAGGAATAACAAGATTATTTGAAGAATTTGCCATTTTTTTTTCTCTTTCCTTGTTCCCACATTAGCCAATTGGAGAAGTGAAAGCAAATGAAAATAAAGTAGATGAATGTTTCTTTTTTTTTTTTTTTTTTTACAGGTTGCCACAAAAACACCACCCAGATTCACTATTTTTGATAAACGTGTCAGAAGCAAATACAAGATATACACCGGTTTCAACGGTTTTGCTAAATAAGAAAAAGGAAATTGAACTATATGACGATACTATCATAATCTGTGTAATTTCTTCAGTACCTAATCAATAGCTGTGTAAATTTCACTGTTTAACATGATTTTTGTCCTTCGGTAGCAACTGTTATTTCCTAGAAAGTATGAAAAATGGTTAATATTTCCTTCAAACTTTGTCCTTATTGAATTTCTTTATACTCCAAAGAATCCCTCTCAATACATGGCTATGATGCTCCCCCACTACTCCAGCTCATGAGCAGAGATCCACATACTGTCAGCCACTAGAGGGACATGCTCAAGTGGTTATGGTCAAGGAAATATGTGGTATTGAGCAGAATATTTGCTATAACGATATTTCTGCTTCGGCAACTCAGCGCTAAATCTATATGAGATGTAATGGAAAATAAGCCAGTTTCAAAACATTGATGTCCTAGTCACAAAAGCAAAGTTTCAACGGAATAGTAATCAATTCCTTTGATTTCTAGATAGAATCAAATAGGAAATAACACTTACTGGCCAAAGATGAAAATAACTAAAAAGTTTGTCACACAGTGTTATATGAAAGACGTTTTCTGCTGCACTCTGCATCTAAATCTATACATAATTTTGTCCAATTGCTTTCTTGTGGGCATATTAAAAGAATAAAAGTCAACATATCACATGGTCACTAATCTCAAAGATGGCTTAATTCCTACCCTTCACACAACCACGAGCAACGAGGTCACTAAATTTGTCAGAAATAAAAGTCAAATCCTCCTCTAGTTACAGTCTATTGTCTTAAAAACAAAATATATTAAGCAATGTATTCTCACAGTATGTCTGTAAGCAAATAGTGGAATACACACGGTGGCCACGCTTTTCTTCCTTGGTTCACTGGAAGGGCTGACCATGGGTTAAACGACAGCAACAACTGAAATACATCACTGAACTTTTATTATTTAATGCATGTAAAACGCGCAAATGGCTTCGACAACTGTGGAGTACATGCTCACATCTACATGTATGTGTGTTCGTTTTTATGTGTTTGTGTGTGTATATAAAGAATATAGACAATAGTATAATAAATGTGTGTGTGTATTATGTATATATATATATATATATATATATATATATATATATATATATATATATATATATATATATATGCATATACGTATATATCATATATATATTATATGTAGAGAGAGAGAAAGAAAGTC
>NC_142940.1:40505699-40513199 GCF_046866305.1 Octopus bimaculoides
ATTGTTGTTGTGTTTGTTTTGTTTCAAGTCAATCATAACTGATCAGTTCTTATACTCCAAAGAGTTCTGGTCATGACCATTTTTCTTGGCATGTACGTTTATGGTAGTGAGTGTCTGTCTACGTACGCACGGGATCGTGCGACACTCACTCCTATAAACGCACACAGTGCCACAAATTTTTGTGTGTGTTCATGTATCTGCGTGAAGAAGAGAGAGAGCGTGTGAGAGAGAGACACGGAGACAGAGAAAGAGAAAAAGAGTGATAGTGATAGTGTATGTACATATGTATGCATGTATGTATGTATGTATGTAGGTAGGTAGGTAGGTAGGTAGGTAGGTAGGTACGTACGTATGCATGTACGTATGTATGTATGTGCGTATGTATGTATGTGCGTATGTATGTATGTATGTATGTATGTATGCGGTTGGATGTATGTATGTATGTATGTATGTATGTATTTGTGTGATTGATTATCACAATATGTATTTTCACATATGTAGTGTGTAAATACATATTGTGATAATCACACATTTGTTAGTGTGTCAGACTTACTCAGTTAATCATGTGCATCCGTGTATGCAAATGTGCGTAAGCGAGTGTATGTGTATGTGGTCATGTGTGTCCATGTATTTTCGATTTTATAAGGCTCTCTGTTTTATGTGTACATGTGTTTTTCACAATGCGTATTCAATTTGATGTTATTAGACTTGCTCAGCTATTCACATGTGTGTCTGTGTGTGTGTGCGTGTTTAAGCACATGTATGTATGGGTGTGTATGTGTGTGTGTGTAGGTATGCGCGTGTCTGCATGCGTGTACGAGGGAGAAAGAGGTCTTATTGCGTGTGCATGAGATTTCATATGATTGTATATGTGACTATGTGTATATGTGACTATGTGTATATGTGACTATGTGTATATGTGACTATGTGTATATGTGACTATGTGTATATGTGTATCGTGATTGTACACACGCGTGTATGAATGTATGTGTGTGTGAGGGTGTGTGCGTGTGTGGTGTGCGTGTATGCATCTGTTTGTTTGGGAATGAAACATTTTATATGATTGGATGCGTTAGTGTGTGTGCATGCAAACGGATTTATGTAAAAGTTAACACATATATGAATTTTGCGTTTCTACATGCATGCAGTTAAGGCACACATAGTTAGGATGGAACGTACGAGAGAGATAATGGAGCAAAGAAACTTAAAAGAAATTCAAAGCATCGATAAAGGAAAAAACTACAACAAAATCTCATTGTAGTCGAAGCCATTGAAAAATAATGATAGAGTTTACGTAACTAGCGCCTCCTACCGATAACAAAAGAAATAACGTCGCCGACAGCCGTAGCAGTAGTCACAACGTCACTAGCAGAGACTTTACGTAACGGCAACATGAAGTGTAAAAAGAATGAAAGTAGCAAAAAGAAATTATTGCATATTGTGTAAAAGATCGTTATGTCTGTCGGAAGAGTAATTCTAGTGCAAAAACAAGTCAATAGCATCAGAGAGATGAGAAGGAAAGAAACAATGAAAGCAAACCAACTGGACAAATGATCAATACGAGTTACATGATATATTTAGTGTTAACACTAACTTCCGTTGGCGAAATCAATAAATCACCGACTCCCAAACATTGTTTGTTGTTTCTATACAGACTTTTACACGCATCGAGTCGCACCATCTAAACATCTGTAGACTGCAGACGGAGTTGCATCGTCCGAACATCTGCGGGAACTGCTTTCATTTCATATGGTGGAAAATGACATATTATAAATCAAGCAAAGTTCTGTTGGCCTTTATGTCGGCAGCTGTCTTGCCGTTTACTCATGGACAAAATTCACACTGTAGATGGAAAATTAGTTTTTCGATAGAGCACATATTGATATATTTGGAAGTCTACTGTCAATAGTTATATATCCAAACCTGATTATCAGGGTTAAATTTTGTCTTTGATTCCATGCAATGGCTCAGTAAGCACTGCTGCTAGTTACTAAATGGGTTAAGTCGATTACACAGGCCATTTTTTATAAGGATGGAACCATGCATAGATCCGGCTTTTCTATACACATCTCTAAACAAGGAATTTTCTTTCTTTAAGAAAACAAAAACATCCAAGCGAATTCTTTCTGTGTGTTTTTTTTATTTTTTATTTTGCATTCTTTTTTATTTATTTACTTTTTTGTATTGATTCTTTGACACTCTCCACACCTCATTCCCTACAACCATCACCGTCACACCACCACCTTCATCACATCCACCTCCACCTTCATCACAATCATCACCACCACCAACATCACCACCACATTCATCACATTCATCACCATCACAATCACCATCACTATCAGCATTTTCCTATTATTAAATAACGGGCCAAAATTTTTCTACTAATTTCGAGGTTAATCTAACGGAATGAAGAATTCCTAGAACTAATGAAGTATAAGTAGTCAGGAGAGACCGAATATTTGTCCATTATAAAGGTAAATGTTATTTCAGACCAGACCAGATCCGATCAAGCCATTCCAACATTGCGAAAGCGTTTTGCTTTTTATTTAACATTTAATGAAACTAGATGTGACAGCTAAGCCAGCTATGATTGGCTGGTTGCTCACTTAAACAATATCTAACATTCAAACCTAACTTATTTTTCTTGACTTCCATTATAATTTTGTTCATATTAGTTGTCGTGTTGTATACCTTTAAACCTTAAATCTAAAACTAATAGAACGCTTAGTCAACAAAAGTAGCATTATTTTTATCATTATTACTATTATTATTATTATTATTATTATTATTATTATTAATATTATTACTATTATTAATATTATTATTATTATTATTATTATTATTATTATTATTATTATTATTATTATTATTATTATTATCATCATCATCATCATCATCATCATCATCATCATTGAGGCAGCGAGCTGGCAGAATCGTTAGCACGCCGGGCGAAATGCTTGCCGGTATTTCGTCTGTCGCTAAGTTCTAAGTTCAAATCCCCCCGAGGTCAACTTTACCTTTCATCCCTTCGGGGTCGATAAATTAAGTACCAGCCGAGTACGGGTCGATGTAATCGACTATGCCCCTCCCCACAAATTCGAGGTTTTGTACTTATAGTAGAAAGAATTATTATTATTATTATTATTATTATTATTATTATTATTATTATTATTATTATTATTATATGTTTGACTTTTGTTTTGTATTTGTACAAGTTGGCTCCAAGTCTCACCCAGAGACCTCAAGGGACAACAAGTTAGAAGTTCATGTTAGTGTTATGCCTAGGGTGCCATATATTTGTACATAGTATTGTTCTAGAGAATGTTTAAGAAACCATAAGAAAATTATGAGTTTGTTTTAAAATTTGAGATTACATAGATACTATTTTACGTAGGATATGGGCAGTTCCCATGAACAGTATCCTTTGAATTGCTGCCATTTTGGGGTTTCCTGGTATCTGAGCTAGGTAGCAATCAGCCCCTTTTGCTATCATTCCTAGGGCACCTTTGACAACAGGTATTGTTTTAGTGTTCAGGTTCCACATTTTGCTAATTACTACTTCAAGATCTTTATACTTGCTCAGGTTTTGGTAGGTCTTGACAGAAACGTTTATATCGATTGGGACAGTCATATCAATGAGGAGGCATGATTTTTGTCTGAAGTCTTTCAATATGATGTCTGGCCTATTTGCATCTAACTTTCTGTCAGTTTGGTGAAGTTCCAGAGGAGTGAGATGTGATTATTTTCAAGCACTGGGAGTGGTTTTTGTTCCCATTATTATTATTATTATTATTATTATTATTATTATTATTATTATAGGTGAGCAGGCAGGTCCGTCAGATTGTCGAACAAAAAAATGCTTGGCAGCGTTTCAAGCGACTCATTTACCTTCTGAGTTCCGATTCCATAGCTTCAACTTTATCTTTCATCTTTCCACTGTAATAAAATGCTATACCAGTCAAGTACTGGGATCGACGTAATCGATTTGCTCCTCCTCATAAAACTTCTGGATTTGTTCAAAGAATTGAATCCATTATTTTGGGCGAGCTAGAAGGCAGCGAGCTGGCAAAATAGTTAGCACACCGGGCGAAATGCTTACGTTCTGAGTTCTAACTCCATCGATGTCGACTATGCATTTCGTCCTTCCGAGTCGATAAAATATGTAACAGTTGAACGCTGGTGTTCATGTGATCGACTTAGCTGCTACCTCAAACTTGCTGACCTGGTGCCAAAATTTGAAACCATTATTATAGACGAGCTAGCAGAATCGTTAGAGAGTCGGACAAAAAATGCCTAGCAGTATTTCCTCGGACACACGACGTTTTGTGTTCAAATTCCCCAATTCAACTTTTTGTTTTATCCCTCCGAAGTCGATAAAACAATGTACCAGCTAAGTACTGGAGTTAATGCAATCGATTTCACCCTCTCCTCAAAATTGTAAGCCTTGCTCCAAAATTAGAAAAATATTGATTATTTTCTTAACTATTATTATTCTTATTGAACTCATTACACTCTACATTTATTAGTAAGAATATTGTTTTATGTTTTGGTAACGAGTTTTCTCTAATTTCAATAATCTTTCTTAGGGTTCTTACAGAATACAAGATTGTACTTATTTTGTAGGTTGACAATGTGACTTTCGTTTCCAGTGTGTTTCAGCCTCTAAGATAACAGTTTGGATATAGTGCCAAGCTCACCAATTGCAACAGGAACAATTGTTACCTTAATCTTCCATAATCTCTTCGGCTAAGTCCTGATATTGTCTCAGTTTTCTCAGTTCCTTGCTTATTCTCTCTATTACCATATTGTCATAGTGTACCGCAAAGTCTATGATCATACATGCCGAGGTCTACTTTGCCTTGCAGCCTATCGGGATCGATAAAATGAATATCAGTAGAACACTGGGGTCGATGTAATCGACTTATCCCCTGCCCCAAAATGGGTGCCTTTGAGGCAAATTTGAAACCATTATTATTATTATTATTAGTAGTAGTAGTAGTAGTAGTAGTAGTAGTAGTAGTAGTAGCTTCTACTCTAGGCACAAGGTCCGAAACTTTTGGGGAGAGTGCCAGTCGATGTAATCGACCCCCCCCCCCCCACAATTTCAGGCCTTGTGCCTATAGTAGAAAGGATTATTATTATTATTATTATTATTATTATTATTATTATTATTATTATTATTATTATTATCATCATTATTATTTTTATTATTATCATCATTGGTAGTAGTAGTAGCAGCTGCAGGGGACGAAACTTCGTTCAACGTATCTGCGATAGTTGATATTCTTGTACTTTGTAATTCGTATAAAATGTTGACAAGCAATAGACAATGAAATGAGTATCGAAGAACAATCTTCGATCTATTAGATCATTCTAAACATGTTTTACTCGTCATTGCGGTGTTATTGATTTTTGTATTTTATTCAGGATATTATGTTTTTCTTGGCGTTGGTGGTTGGGGTGAAGTGAAGAGGTGAAGTTGAAAATTGATTTAATCAACGTTAGTCTTTCTGACTCTCTTCCTAGTCAAGTACAAAACCTTACAAGCCAAAGAAGATGTCCTTACATAGTCGATAAAAATGCTAGAAATAGCAGCAAAATTTTCCCCTCCCTCCCTCTCTTCTCTCTCTTTCTCAAATCACACTGTATCGTCTTAAATTTCAAAGTCCTCATTTGATAACTTCGTTTCAAATATCTCTAAATCAACTAGATGATCACGGCTAGAGCGCATTTAATCGTAGATCTCGTCGATCAAGATTAATCTCAAAATAAACAACAGCAACTTACTGAAAACAAAATGCTAAGTCAGGTAAAACGCAATTTAAACTCAGAAAATAAAGAGGCACAATTACACATTGGAGAGAATGTAGTATGACTCTCCACAGCAGTGGTTCTCAACCGGGATCCATATGGCCTTTGGTGGGTCCATATAAGATTTTGTCGTTAAAATCTATGTGCACTAAACTGGTTATATTTCAACAATACACAACATATTTTAATTTTCAATACAGCTCTTAATAATATCTAATTATAAAAACGGGTTTTTTTTAAACATCGCATGACTAGGTGGGCCTATCCGAATAAAATAGGAATCAAAGGGCGCCATTGGTAAGAGATGGTTTTTTGAAACTTTAGAGTCTACAGCTTTTGAAAACTCTATACTCTAATTTTCGTGTTAATGAACCCAGCTTAGAATCAAGGAACAAAGTTTATTGGTTGAGACACTCTAAAAGCACATGTTCCCAATACTCTTTCAGAAAATGGCGGCGAGCTGGCAGAATCGTTACCACGCCGGGTGAAATATTTTGCGGTATTTCGTCTGCCGTTACGTTCTGAGTTCAAATGCCGCCGAAGTCGAATTTGCCTTTCATCCTTTCGGGGTCGATTAAATACGTACCAGTTGCGCTTGGGGTCGATGTAATCGACTTAATCCCTTTGTCTGTCCTTGTTTGTCCCCTTTATATTTAGCCTCCTGTGGGCAATAAAGAAATAAATACTATTTCAGAAAGGCATGAACTACTTAAAATTATCATTAAAGAGGGCGAGCTGACAGAATTGTTAGAGCAGCAGTCTTATGTTCCGAGTTCAAATTCCATCAGGGTCAACTTTGCTTTTCATTCTTTCGAGGTCGATAGAGTCGACTTCTTTCTTCCCTTAGAGACATTTTGCCCTGTACCCTTATTCTTTTCGAGCCTTTCTAGCTTTCATGACAAATTTTTCAACAAATATTGAGATACATTTTTCAGCATATCTCGATATAGATCCCAAGAGTAGTTTCATAAGTTTATACCATAAGACTACTTATGACTCGAATTCATTGATTTATGCTTAAAAAGTTGAAGTTAATTAATATGCTTGAAAGAAAGCCTATACAATAAAGAATCATACATAGATGCTCAAGAATTTTTAAGGCAGGAGGAGTGGGATGTTTTGGCGCGTTTGTTATGGAAATATAAGCGAAAAGAAATGAGTGCATGAAGGAATAGAAATTATAGCAAAGATAAAAACTACATCAGAAAATTGAACCGGTCTTAAGGAATGGGATGTGTATTTAGCTTGTCGGAAAAATGAAATAATACAACCACTGCAACAATAATGGTTTCTTTCACCGACTGGGACAAACAGACAGACTTATGAGAGAGAGAGAGAGAGTGAGAGGGAGAGAGAGAGAGAGAGAGAGAGAGAGAGAGAGAGAGAGAGCGAGAGTGTGTGTGTATGTGTGTGTTAGGGTAGGGTTGCATAGCGAATTGAATATTACTGTTATTTATTTCATCTGCTGTTATGCAGACAATCATGATGCCTGGATTCTTTTATCAACCCTGGATATTCTTGTCTCAAATCCTAGGACTCATAGGGCCCGTTATCCGGTTACTATAGCGTATACGTGACTAAGATCATAATTCTCCTTACTGAACGGGACGCCAGTTCATCACAGGGTAACTCGTTTACAGCTGAGTGAACTGGAGTCACGTGAAATGAACTGTTTTCATCAAGAAC
>NC_142940.1:40515699-40525699 GCF_046866305.1 Octopus bimaculoides
TGTGATATATCAATGTGAGATTAGCCAATGTTAAACAAATAATTAGATTACTCAGACTCTCTCTCTTTTTCTCTCCCTCTTTCTCTTTCTCTCCCAATCTCTCTCTCTCTCTCACACACACACATACACACAAGCTCACACACATGAAGAGGTGGGAACGTATGTGAAAAAAAAAGGAAAGAATATTAGGTTGGTAGAGAAGTAAGGCAGAAAGATAGGGAATGGAGAAATAGGTTTAATTGTAAATGTAGAGATATCACAGATAAAGGAACAATTTCATATATATGTATGTATGTATGTATGTATGTATGTATGTATGTATCTATCTATCTATCTATCTATCTATCTATCTATCTATCTATCTATCTATATCTGTCTCTCTTTAAAATTTCACTTTTCGAAATTTTCGACTTTATTAACAAAAACTTTTTTTTTAATTTTTAATTTTTTTTTTTAAAGAAAAAATTCTACATTGTATTGTCCCCTCTATACTGAGACCTGTGTGTCTAATAAAAGAAATCTCTCTCTCTCTCTCTCTCTCTCTCTATATATATATATATATATATATATATATATATATATATATATATATATATATATATATATACATAGAGAGACAGAGACAGAGACAGACAGAAATAGACGGAGAAAGAGAGACGGATAGATAGAAAGGTACGTATGCTTGTACGTGTGTGTGTGTGTATGTGTATATATATATATATATATATATATATATATATGTGTGTGTGTGTGTGTGTGTGTGTGTGTGTGTGTGTGTGCTAAAGTAGAGTTAAGCGGTGTGTGCAAGCCATTATTTAAAGTCGTGTACCTACGAGGCAATAGTCATGTTTTTTTAATGAAGGTAGGTGGACTTTTTTCGTTTTTGCATTTAGTACCATTAATGGCCTCCGTGATTAAGTATTGCAGTAACAGTAAGTATGTGATATTGTACACTACTGGATTATTAGGATCTTAGCTAGCTTTTATGATAATTTGTTTTAGCTAGAATGTTTTGTTTTAACGCCAATTCAAATCGCTTTATTCATTTATTTATTTAGTTTTATCAGTATCACAAAGTAACCACACTTAGAGATTTTAAAATAGAAATCGTCCTTCAAAAATCTGGATGCACCGACTTCTAAGATATAATACTAGAAACAAGAAAAAAAAAACAATGGAAGCAGTCTCTGCGGGTGGATCTTTGGACATTTAGAAATGGCAGCGTATTTGAAACTATACTGTGCCGCTGAAAAGAATGAGATGAAGAATATTAAATAATGTTCACTGATTTAAATGAAGTATGTAGAATTGTAATGTTTATTAGTAGGATTCTTTTGAATATAGAACACCACTTCTATTGCTGACATTCGTCGGCCTGAGGCTATAGTAGAAGACACTCGCCCATTGTACCACGCCGTGGGACTGAACCCGGAACCTTGAGGTTGAGAAACAAGCTTCTTACCACACAGTCACGCATGTATATGTGATACATATCATTCATACATACAGATATATCTACTAACAGGGTAACATAGTTTCTCCCTACTTAAAAGGTCAGTGGGCGCAGAACATATCCGTATCTTCGGATCTGCGGTGTCAAAGTAGCGAAATTGTAGAAGAAATTTCAAAAGTAATTATAGGAAAGACTTATTTAGACCTCTGTTGATGACATCAAGTCATATGACTCTTTAACTATCTTGCAACATCAGTTCTTTCATGATATGACCCATGTGGTAGAGCAGAGAAATTGTTGGCGTCAGTTAGCCTTCTCTATTGGTATCATATTTCATAGTTAACTGATACCATGTGGAGAGATAACATGTTTGTTGTTGTCAGGTTAAATAGTAATTTGTGTATCAAGCATAGGAGGCGCATGGCTTAGTGGTCAGGCTACTTGGAATTATGATCGTAATAGTGTGGTTTCGATTCCTGATCCGAGCGATGCATTGTGCTCTTGAGCAAAATACTTCATTTCACATTGTTCCAGTCCACTCAACTGGAAAAAATGAGTAATCCTGCAATGGACCGGAGACCCGTCCAGGTGGGGAATCTGGGAAACCGGCCCTTTTGTGTTTACGTTACTCAGGAAGGATCTTTATCCTTTTTTATTTATTATCGACCGTAGGTGTTTGGTGTTAGTAGGCTGTAATCTCTCTGAGTAGCTACCCCTCACTCACTCTCTCTCTCTCTCTCTCTCTCTCTCTCTCTCTCTCTCTCTCTCTCTCTCTCTCTCTCTCTTTGAGCAGCAATTGCTCGTCAATCAGTTTGGTAAACGATAGTATATTTGGGTAATCAACAGCTATTGACTGACGTGCACTAGCATTCATCATTATTGATGTAGTTGGGTAGCTGCGCTGGTATATGCAGTCTCTCACGGAGGCACAGTTGACAATATATATCGGCGTGTGTGTATGTATGTATATACTTATATATATAAATACATGCATAAATAACTATATATATATATATATATATATATATATATATATATATATATATATATATATATATATATATATATATATATATATATATATATATATATATATATATATATATATATATATATATATATATATATATATATATATATATATATATATATATATATATATATATATATATATATATTGGGTTGGCAACTAAGTTACCGCCGTTTTTTTTTAATTTGGGAATTTATTGCGTTTTTAAATTTTGGAATCTATTTTTTTTGTGTTTTGTTTTTTTTTGTCTTGTTTTTTTTTTTTCTAGTTAATTTTAGTTAATTTTTGTTTATTTTCAGATCACTAAAATGGAATGTCAAGTTAAGAAAAACGAGCATTTTCGACACCTCCTTCTTTTTCCTTTTAATCAAGGTTCTAAGGCCGCAAAAGCTGCTCGCGACATTTGTGCTGTGTATGGAGAGGGTACCATAGCTGAAAGAACCGCTCGTGATTGGTATGCCTAGTTCAAAAATGTAAATTTTAACCTCAATGACACACCTCGTTCTGTCCGTCCAGTTGAGTTCGATGAAGAACAATTAAACCAACATTTGCACGAAAATTCTAGTCAAACGAAAAGGGAACTGGCAGAGAAAATGGAATGCTCCCACAGTGCTATAGAGAAGCATCTTCACTCGATGGGAAAGGTTCAGAAGTATGGAGCATGGGTTCCGCATGCTTTAAGTGACAACAACAACAAAAATCAACGAGCCACAATCTCCGCTGGTTTGCTTGCTCGTCACCGCTCAACTCATGGACACAAGCAACGATTTCTTTACCGAATCGTTACTGGCGACGAAAAATGGTGCCTGTACATCAATATGAAGCAGCGTAAGGAATGGCTTAGCCCCGGTAAACAAGCGACACCGCGCGTGAAACAAGATCTTCATCCGCGTAAAACGATGTCGTGCGTATGGTGGGACAGGGATGGGATTATCTATTACGAATTGCTTGAACGGAACCAAACGGTCAACGCGGAACTTTATGTTCAACAGATGGAATGACTCATCACGGCTATTCAAGAGAAAAGACCTAATTGTCTGCATGAAGTTCTTCTGCTGCACTACAACGCCCTCCCTCATATTGCCAATATGACCAAGGAAGCCATTCAAACGCATGGCTGGGAAATGCTTCCACATCCACCGTACTCTCCTGATTTGGCACCAACGGATTTCCACCTCTTTCGATCTCTTTCAAGTGCTTCGCGTGGAGTTTCGTTCAATACTGATGCAGAATTGAGAGCTTGGTTAGATCAATTTTTCGAGGTATTGAAAATCTTGTTGAACGTTGGGAAGAAGTTGTAAACAACAATGATGAATACATTATTGATTAATTAGTTGTTATTTTTTATTAAACCTTTTAAAAAATTTAAATTTTAAAAACCCGCGGGAACTTAGTTGCCAACTTAATATATATATTTATAAATATATATATATATACATATACATACATACACACACACACACACACACACACACACACACACACACACATCTATCTATATATATATACATATATATATATATATATATATATATATAGAGAGAGAGAGAGAGAGAGAGAGAGAGACAGACAGACAGACAGACAGACAGATAGATTTATAATAATATAAAATACAATTATAACTAAGAGCATAGAAGAGACCATACCTATATGCTGAAAGTAGAAGCTAAATCGTCTAACCACTTCAAATCATCACTTCTGTAGTACACACAGGTTGAAATTGAGGGAGTAGGCTTGATAGAAATTCATGGACTGGAAGTGTGGACTATAGTATTACTATATTTGTGAAAGTGAACTGGACAAAATGTTTAGTCAAGGGACAGATACATGGAACACTGAAAACATGATGGCGAAAGTGACAAGTGTAGTGTTCAAGCCACAGATAACCTGCTTCTTAGTTCATTGTAAGGAAATCCGTTGAATTGGTCATAGAATGAGCATATTAAAGCTCGTATAAAGCTCGTCTCTGTATAAACTTCTGCCATTTATCCAAATAGTATCCTAACAGATCCAGGTTATGACCCTATGATTAGCTGCAACACCATCCTATAAATGTTGTCACATATAGGCATTGGTTATTTCTGTGGTTTAAGTAATATTTGGCACTGAAGTTGGAACCTAAATTCGGGGTATTAAGGAAACAAGACGAGATTTATGGACACTGCTTCAAAATGTATAATCTATCTAACCATCAGATAACTTTGCATTCGTACCAATAAACAATACACCAATATGGTGTATTGTAATACACCATCTTGGTGATATGTTGGCACTCCGTCGCTTACGACAACGAGGGTTCCGGTTGATCTGATTAACGGAACAGCCTGCTCGTGAAATTAACGTGCAAGGGGCTGAGCACTCCACAGACACGTGTACCCTCAACGTAGTTATCGGAGAGATTCAGCGTGACACAGTGTGACAAGGCTGGCCCTTTGAATTACAGGTAGAATAGAAACAGGAAGTAAGAGCGAGAGAAAGTTGTGGTGAAAGAGTTCAGCAGGGTTCATCACCATCCCCTGCCGGAGCCTCATGGTGCTTTAGGTGTTTTCGCTCAAGAACACTTACAATGCCCGGTCTGGGAATCGAAACCGCGATCCTATGACCGCGAGTCCGCTGCCCTAACCACTGGGCCATTGCGTCTCCACCATATTGGTGATATTACAATATGAAGCTACGTGTTTACGTAAAAGCAAACATTGTAAGTTCCTATGTACCTAGTATTCTTCGAATACAGTTTGTGTTCGGAACAGAATAAAAACAAGTATAATTCCACTGAATTTCAAAATTTTCAAGAACATTAAAAAAAATATATGAATATTCATAATACTGTTTTGTTTCTACAAACTAGCCGATAATTTAACGGAGAATTTCAAAGAAGTAAGAGATATACAATAATACATACATGCGTACAAACATATCCACCACAACACATATTTGTATATAAACACGCGCGCGCATGCACAAGTTCGTGTGTACATATAGGGATATGCACACACAAGCATATGTACATAAGTCCGTTTGTATAAGTATAATGTTTGCTGAAAATTTTACTCCAAAATTACGAAATTGAACGCAATTTTATTTTTAACTGAATGGAATATTTATTTTTCCAATTTAGTTATTTTCTTTTTAATTTCTTTCGTACTTTCCAGTCCATCTAATTTACGTCAGAAAGAAGGAAAACATGAACTACTCTGCTGATATATATATATATATATATATATATATATATATATATATATGTGTGTGTGTGTGTGTGTGTGTGTGTGTGTGTGTGTATGTGTGTGTATGTGTGTGTGTGTGTGTGTGTGTGTGTGTGTGTAGCTACATACGTATATACTTGTATACATATTTATACGTATATATATATATGCGAGTTTATACAAACCTCTGTGTATGCATATATGTATATATATATATATATATATATATATATATATCTTTCTCTCCCTCCCCTCCATCTCTCTCTCTCTCTTTCTATAAGTATATATATATTCTATTTTTCAATCAGTTCTTTCTGCATTTAAATTTTCTTCCTTTTTTTCTTCCTTTTCAAATGACAAAAATTAATTTTAAAAAATGCATACTCAGTAAAATTCATTTTCTTTTCGCTAAACATTTTTACAAACTTTCGTTATATATTACATACATATATTTATAACATACATGTATGGGTATACATATATATTCATACACATACACATATATATTTGTTAAACATTACCCCATCCCCACCGCCTCACAATCTACACAACTTCTACAAGATTGCTTCATTTCAGTCAAGTAACGTCTTAGTCCTCGCTTTTCCTATTTGTTCCTAATGTTGTTTTTGCTGTCGTTTATGTTGTTGTTTGTATCTGTTCGGTCTATTCAACCTGTATATTTATATCCTTCAGTTCTTGTCACAGCTGTGTTATTGCAATTTCCATATTTTTTTCTGCATTTTTGCTCTCCCATATATATATCTTTTTTCATTCTTTCTTATTGTCTTTTCCTTGCGGCGACATTGACATTTTGCTGACACATAAAATCATTTACATTCAAAACGCTGTCTCCCTTTTGGCCAACACTGATGATTTCTCTCCCTTCACCTCTGACTCTCTGGATGTCCCTAAGCAACACAATTGATACCGCCTTTTTATTTCAAACACCGACCTTATATATTTTTCTGTTTCGTTATCTTTTGTTAGTTATTTTTCTTTTTAATTCTGTATTATAATTCACTCTGTACCTGGATAAATAAAAACAGGAAAAAAAAAAGGAGGGGAATAAAGGAGAAATGAAAGATCTTAGCGTCTTCTCTGTTGTTTGTTGTGTAATGCGGAATAATCTAAGAGAAAATAAGAAGTAACTGATATAAATTGAGAATACTACATATATTCCGTCATTTTGCCCACGTTTATTTTCTTCTTTTGTTCTAACTTATAGTATAATAAGTCTGTATGTGTTCATGTGTGTGTGTGTGTGTCTGCATGCGTACATATGTGTGTAAGTATATACATATATATGTACGTATATATATCGATATCTATACGTCTACACACACACGTATATATATATATATATATATATATATATATATATATATATATATTATATGTATGTGATAATATGGATATAGATTCTCTTATATCAAAATTCAGTTTTTTAGAAAACTTTTTCTAAAAATATTTATTCATTTATTTAACTAGGGTTAGATGCAATCAATGGAATGAACAACCCTTCTGTAGTATATGACAGTTACGTATTTCATCAAAGAATGTCGTTTTGTATGTTGTCCATATCTCACCTCAGTATCAGTGAGATTGTCTTCATTATTTTGAAACTAAACGAAAATCTTCCATTCTTATTTAATAGTTAAACGTCTATAATCCGAAGTCTAACTGTTTCTAACGACTCACATCTGCCAACACGGAAGCTTCTGTGTGTCCACTTACAGTAGACCAGAGTAAAATCTTTGTCAAATAATGCCTAATAATGCATTTTGTAAAGAGAAAGAAACGCTGAATATTGGGGGTCTTAAACTATACTGTTTAAATAGCATATATATATATATATATATATATATCAAAATTGAGATAATTTATTATCATTATTTCCCTGGTCAGAACTAAACTGGGGCTTTCTTACTATTCACCACGCAAATGTTCTGAAATGTTGGTTTAGATAGGTTTTGACCAGAAGATTTCAACGACTTGTCTAAAAAACATACAATCGATAAATGTCTAAGGTGACATGTTGAATCATCCCATAAATAATGTTTTTTTTTATACTTCTTTTATTTTTCAAACTTAAGATAAAGTTCTTTTTAAATATAAAATATACTCTCTTTCTTTTTCTACAATGCTCTTCCATCTATCTGGTAGATTTGCAAGGACCGTCTTCCAAAATTCACTTGTCCGTCACGAAAAATACTCCTCCAGTACTGTTCTGACCTCGTCTACAGAATTCATATTTTTCCCGTCCAAATGATTTTGAAGACTGTGGAATAAATGATAATCAGATGAGGTATTGTCCGGCGAATATGGTGGGTGAGACATCGTTTCCCATTCAAACTGTTCCAGCCTTTGGAATGTCATCCTCGCTGTATGTGGCTAAGCATTATCCTGATGGAAAAACACATTTCGTATTGAAACCAAACATGGTCGTTTTATCTCTAGCACTGACTTAAGCCGATCAAGATGCTCTCTGTAGATCTTCTTTGACATCGTTTGGTTTGGGTTTTAAAAGTCCAAAGTGGACTAAACCTTTCATATCCCAATAAACAGATAACAGCACCTTACGTGAGTGAAGACCTTTAGCCTGGGGTGCCGGTGTTTCTCCTTTCCCGACCCACTGTCTTTGGCGCTTTGACATGTTTATAGAGAGCCCATTTCCCGTCATCAGTAACTATTCAGTTAAAAAAAGGTCCATTCGTGAGACGTGACAGCAAAGACGAACACTCATTTACTCTCTTTGCACGTGATTAGACTCGGAAAGTTTGTGAGGAACTTATTGATTCAAATTGCTGACTTTTCCTATGGCACGCAGGTATCGATGAATTGTTGAATGTTCAAATCCAAGCTTCTCTGCTAGGTCCTCAATAGTTACGATGGGATTTTGTTCCACCAGGGTTTGCAGTACGTCCTCGTCGAGCTCTACAGCAAGTCCTGGACGAAGTTAGTCTTCTAGGCTGTAGATTCCGGCTCGGAATTTCTGGAACCACCGTTGAAACTGGCTTACGCTTATTGTCCGATCCCCATATACAGCTTTAATATTCTTCACACTTTCCGTTGCGGTGTTGCCTTTATTGAACTACTAGTAGTAGTAGTAGTAGTATTAGTAGTAGTAGTAGTAGTAGTAGTAGTAGTAGTAGTAGAACTGTGTATAGACAAAATTGTTAGAGCAACAGATAAAATGTCTTGCGACAAGTAAGTATGGCACTTTAACTTGACGGAAGTTCAAAACTCACCGAGTTCAATTTCGTCTTTTATTCTCTTACTTCGATAAAATAAAGTTCGGAATTGATACAATCGACTAATTGTCCTATTGAAATTACTAGCCTTGTGCCAAAATATGAAAGATTATTATTATTACTTTTATTAAGTTTTTGAAATGTTTTATTCCTCTATCCATTCATTAAAGTTAGAAACATTACAAATTTTTTTTTTTTTTTGGTTACTTATTTAATCATTTTATCATTTCATTATATGTAAGGCTTCACATTTTATGTCTATCTTCATATTGCCCCCGCATCCTTCGCCCAGGTGGCACGTAAATGAAAATCATTATTATTATTATCCCTATTATCACTATTATTATTATTATTATTATTATTATTATTATTATTATTATTATTAAGTGAGAGAGCAGTGCATGCCATCAAAGTGACACGGGAAAAATATACGAAGCCCATTATACCCACCATGACTACCCGTCTGATAAGGGTACACCAGGTACATGCATCACAATCATATGTGCGCGACATGGTGATCTCATTACAAGATAAACAGCGCATGACCTTGCAGGAGGGGCCCAGTTAGAATTTTCTTCACGTCCTGCTCAGGTCCCTGAATAAGGGTTGTCTGAGAATGTTGAACGAAAGACCGGTGCATCCATAAGTAAATTATTAAAACCCCAAAGAATTCTCCTCAACACATGGCTATGATGCTCCTCCGCCCACTACTTCTGCTCGTGATCAGAGATGCACATATCATCAGATACCAAGAGACATGCTCAAATGGTTATGATCAAACAGCTGACAAAGAAATTTGTGGTACTTAGCAGAATTTTTGCTGTAGCCCCTCTTTTATACCAATACAAGACATGCACATGATATAACTTCCAATCATTAAAGACCAAAATCCATGAGAGCCATTCCCTGGTACACCATGTAGGCATTTATTATTATTATTATGATTATTATTATTATAATTATTATTATTTTAAAAGAAAATATGGTCCGTTGTCTTCTGTTGAACCGGGGTCATCCCTTAACCTTAGAGTCACAGCAGGTCTTCGTCTCAAGGAGAGTACAC
>NC_142940.1:40530699-40538199 GCF_046866305.1 Octopus bimaculoides
TTCACACAAATATATATATATATATATATATGCACATTCTTGAATTCATAGAAACATGCATATATATGCATATACATATATGTGTGTGTGGGTATGTATATATATATATGTGTATATATATGTATATATATGCATGTATGTATGTATGCATGTATGTATGTATGCATGTATGTATGTATGTATGTATGTATGTATGTATGTATGCATGTATGTGTATATATATATATATATGTCTGTGTGTGCGTATGCAAATTATATCTATCTATATACACATATATAAATATATATATATATGCATATATATAATATATATATATATATATTATATAATATATATATATATATATATATATATATATATATATATATATATATATATATACACATATAAATATAGGTATATATATGTATGTGTGTGTGTGCGTATGCAAATTATATCTATCTACCAAAATAGATAGATAGATAGATAGATAGATAGATAGATAGATAGATAGATAGATATGTACAATTTGCATACGCACACACGAATATATATTTGTATGGATGGATATAATTTGCATATATATATACATATATGAATGCATATATACATATATAAATACATAAATAAATACATATATAAATAAATACATATATAAATACACACACATGCACATACGCACACACACACTTGTATACATATACCAATTGATACACTATCACATGCTATTACAGCTTCACTACTCAAAGTAACATTTCTTTCTTTGAATATTCCATATTCCATTCTTTTTTTGTTGCTGTTTTCTTTCTGCCTTCACGTATTCTCCCACATTCACTTATACACATACGTATATTTGTAAGTGTATGAACGAATACATGCATATATGGATGTACGTGTTTATATGCTTATGTGATTTTTCTCTGTTATGCACAGGTAGCACACATAGATATAACTTCACACACATGGTTAAATGCGAAACAGAAACAAAAAGTTGTCATTCTCTCAACCCATGCATGCATATCTATGCAAACTATTCTATGAGGAAATCTGTTTGTGACGTGTAAAATATGAATATTTCAAAGCACTGCAAACGTTACTTACGTGCATGTTTATAAATGTATGTGTGGTTCTCTGTGTGTTTTGTAATTATGAATGCGTATGACCTCCTCGTTTAACCACACTGATATCATCAGAAATAAAATCTTATACATTCTGTCAAATTGCATCGTGATTTTTAAAGCATGGCTCTGTTTAAATTGATTGCCAATATTGACCTCAAACATTCATTGATCTGCTTAATTGATATAAAACAAAAATATCGACTATTTACCACACAATAACAACAGATGTTGATACATTGTTCAAATTAAACAATAATAAGGATGGATTATCGAACATAATAATAATAATAATAATAATAATAATAATAATAATAATAATAATAATTATAATAATAATAATAATAATAATAATAACGGTGATGATGATGATGATATTCAGGTAGGCAAACAATACATATTAAAAGAGAATAGTTTACTAATTCCGTAAAGGAATCTCGCTGAGAGACTACCACCTAACCAAATAGTTACACAACATTGCACTCTATATGACGCACCACTACATGTTGAAATATGCTAGGCAGAGACTGATGCGTCTGAAATAATAGATCTACAGATTGAATCTAGTCGCTCGGCAGGCTTTGTCTCATATTCCCATAATGTCTATTTGGTAAGAACTGACCAGGGACTACATGCACACCAACAGAAAAAAAAAAAAAGAGCAAAGGTTTTAATTTTAAATCTGTCATCACCTGTGTATCATATCGGTAAAATAACGCGGCGGATATTACAAATGTCATATAATGTATCTTGCTATAACGTATGTTTGTTTTCTAATGTGTTTTCATTTTCCATGTAAGGAGATGTATAAGATATTTTATATCATCATCCCTGGGAGGATGAAGGAAAAAACGTTGATGTTGGTGTGAACGGAAATCTGAATTTAAGTATCTGAAACTGTAGGTATTTTGACTGACTCACTATCGATTCAACTATTCCACCAATGTAATGGACTAACCAGAGTAGCAACAGCAACAAAGATATGAGAATCACACAGTACATTTTACAGTCTTTTTATTCAGTTACTTCGATGTCCTGTATAGAAGTCAAGTTTAGTTTTCATCTCTTCAAGTTCACTAACATTACATAAATTATCATCTGGTATTTAACGTCGGAGTCAAATCTGACCGAAGTCATCTTTATGGTTCATACTTCGTTGAGATCAATAAATATAAGCAACTGGATCGATTTAATCGACTATATCCTCGGGGATATAATCGGTTGAGTCCTTCACTAAATCCTTTCTTCTTACATTTCCAGTATAGCTCTAATGGGTAGAAAAGATATATAATCAAAATTACTCCGGTTGTGGCCTTCCCATCTATTTTAAGTATAACACATCGAGAACTATATTATTCAGTGTGTCATTGTTTATAAGACGGCAGGGTGTCATTTAGAGTAAATGGTACTGTCGTTCATCCTAATATTCTACTAATATTTGACTATGTCACTTTTTGTTACGAGTTCAAATTTCGCTATTTATTCAGTCCAGATCAGTAAAGTGAGTATTTATAGAGTACTTCTCGTCATAGAGTATAATAATTATTCTAACGGTAGATAATTATTGTAATGAATTCACACTAAATGATATTTTTCAAAAAATATTTTTAGAAACGGTAAGAGAAAAATTAGGGTATTTGATACCGCCTACATGATATGGGGAATTTCTAAGTATGGGTGAAATAAAACACCAAATAAACACTTAAGACCCTTGGGAAAATTAGGGAAAATTTGAAATGCCATTAGCATAAAGAAAAGTAATGTATAATCCCTGGAGTTGTAGAGGCCCTAAAGACATTGTGTTAATTTAGTGAATTCAGAACAAATAAATTAGTGAACTACATTTCCCTTCACGTTTTATATTAACAGAATTCAATGAATGCTTATGAAACTTAAGACAATTCACAAGTTTTCTTGAAACAGTAGGTTAGCCTTTATCATGTGGTTGTTATTTATAACTTATATGGCCACAGAAAAATTTAATTCGTATGACAGAATATGTATTTCCGACATCGGTTCTGAGAATTAAATAGTAAGGAATAGAAATTAAGTGATTTGAGAGAACCCGCATTTTAATGATGGGGCTGTTCTACTAAAAGCGTGGTGAAAGGTCTCTTATATATACTGGTAAATTGTAACTACAACATTTCTGAGAAAGAGGGGAGTGCACGCATTGGAGCGATCTCAAAGTGGGTGTTTGTGTGCGCTTGTGTGACTCTGTGTGTGTGTGTTTGTGTGTGTGTGTGTGTGAGTGTGTGTGTGACTCTGTGTGTGTGTGTGTGTGTGTGTGTGTAATAGTTCATGTTTTATTTCCTTCAGGAAAAATTTAAGTAAAAGGCGTCCGCAGTAGTTTTTGAAATCAATGTAGATTTGAACCGAAAGAAGCCCACTCATTTATCGGAATATTTAACAGTCGATTTTATAGATATTCTCTTCTCCATAATTATTGATTATTATTGTATCCACCCTACCCTTGAACGGGAACGAAGCTAGTCAACAACTATAAAATCGGAACTTAGAACTCACCCATAAGTATTTATGCGTATCCACGATGCGTTTCTGCATAGTTTCCGTCTACCAAATTCGCTAAAAGGGCATTGAAATGGGAGAAGTTGTGCGAGAGTACGATGCCCACTTGCGAGAATGAACTGGACCGCTACATATAAATAGTAGCGGCCTGAGTAAATGAGGTAGTTAGAAGTGTAGTTGTTTGGGCACCTGCTGGCCTGTGTCTCCGATAACTGGCAGCAAAACGGGAGTATTTCTGCGTCTATGAGCCAGGGAGTGGTGATACTGATCAGGAAGGCGTAATTGACAACTTTAAGCCCATCACTTAACACTCTAAAGATGTGCAGGATATAACAGGAACCTATAAAATTGCGAGCAGATATAGACAATCGCATATGCACACCGACAATCTTTGTATGGGACATCTGGAGCAAGAGAGAATTGCGTCAGTACTCTGTAGGTATACATTTTCAATTGAGTAACTTGGAACAACGTGTAATGCAGTGTCTTACGCAAGGACATAATGCACAGCCCATTCAAAGAATCGAACACACAATCTTATGACCTGATCGTCAGCCCAACACCCTAACTCTAAGCCAAAGTGCTTTCACAAAGACCAAGACGCAAGGATGTGTATTAACTAATACATGCACACAAATACATTTACATAAGCACATACGTTAATGCCTAAATGTCATTCGCTTTAATAGATTACATGCAGGTAAATTATTTTAGGGGTGTAGCATAATTAATTTTATCTAAATGAAAGTCTTTTGTCTTGTGATTAAATGGGAAAATGGAAAATTCTTCCTGCCTATGAATCGAAACTGAATAACGACTTTGGCTCACCGGAAACTTAACTCTTTCTTGTTCTAACGGCGCCTTACTACACGACAAACTATCAGTATTAGCAACATTAAATTAGCTATTTGATAACTGTTCCGCTCAGATGAACAGTGAGTGTAAATCGCTCGTAACAGAGATGTCTCAAAGCCACGTTCTCAGCCTTCGTCCGCCGACCAATCCAGAAATTAAGTCCATTGAAAAAGTAATCTCAGATAATTTCAATCACCGTCTAATATTAATATTATCGATATCTTAATCATAATAATTACAACCAACAGATTAAAAAGGAGAAAAAAGAAAACAAAAACAAATCAAAACAAAAGTTAAAAGGAAAATGGAAAAGAGGGTATAAACACTACGTTACAAGCGAGCTAAAAAGATTTATAAATAAAGGCAACGCAGCAAATATAATTCAGCCAACTATTACGAGATGTTTGAATAAATCTATAAATGGCCGCTATTACATTGCAATGGCGGACAACTTAACAAAATGTTATTGACGGATTTAGATCCAGGCGATCAAGGCAGCTTTTATCATGGCGTCCCGGATTAGTACTCTGGACTCGTTTATTAATACCGCGGGGAAGCCTGCATGCTTATATATATATATATATATATATATATATATATATATATATATATATATATATATATATATATATATATATATATATATATATATATATATGGGCGCACGTATACATGAATTTGCCAATATGCATGTATACGTGTATTTGAGTGTGTATGCATATATATTTGTTTATTTACATTTATACAAACATATGTATTTATATTCATTATACATATCTAAGTATATATATATATATATATATATATATATATATGTATATATACGTTTGTGTGTGCGCCCGCACGCTCGTATTTATATGTATGTAGTTATAAATATGTATGTATCTATATATATGTATTATACATACATACATACATACATACATATATTTACCGGAATCTGCCAAATTCTTTACTTTCCCTTCCTTCGGTCATTTCCATCGAGTGGTTCGCACGTTGCCTTCTTTCTACTGCATTATTCCAATTAATTGCCGTGTCAGTAACCATATTGAACTAGAAGCTAAAATACTTCAAAGTCCCGTAATTTCGGTTTCAATTTTCTGTTAATGATATACGCAAACTATATAAATAGAAATTAATATCTTCACTATAAAATTATGATTAAAACAATCAATTTTTTCGTTCTTGCTCTTCCCTATTGGAATGTAAGAATTAATCTCTAGTCGGCTTGCACAAATTAATATGAGGATATATTAGTTTGAATAAGGTAGCATGTGCTTTAAGTGTTTGTCTTTCTCCCAAGCTCTTTTTCTTTCTCACACACACACTCTCTCTCTCTCTCTCTCTCTCTCTCTCTCTCTCTCTCTCTATCTATCTATCTATCTATTTATCTCTCTGTTTTTCTCTCTGTCTGTCTCTCTCTCTCTCTCTCTCTCTCTCTCTCTCCCTTTATATATATATATATATATATATATATATATATATATATATATATAGATATAGATATATATATATATTTTACCTCTTGCTCTACATTTGTATGTAACCCTTTGTGAATCTCTGAAGAGGCCTAGAGGTTCGGGCATGTAACCCCATTTCAAAATGTCATCCGATAATCACTCCGGAAAGGAATATTCGGATAGAATGGGGCTTGCTAAAGCTAGGCCGAAACAGCTGTAAGATTAAACTTCTGTTCATCCTCTAATCCCTTATGTACTTTGTACTTCTATATGTAAACCATGTTGGCAAAATAACATAGTCTGCCATGGACACCTGTGCTTTGGTCACCTTTCTTTCTTTTTCTTTTCTTCCTTTTTGTCACTTCTGCTATGAATTAAATTAATGCATTCAACGGGATACACCGTCTGCAAGTAGTTGGGTTCAGCATATTATCTTCCATTTTCTAATTGTTACACAAATTTTGGGTAAAACCTCCACTTTTACCCGCTCCCATTGATTGCACCTAGTATAGCACTAGTGTAGCAATAATTGGGTACCCTCCCAGCAGTATACTGGATAGATACTATCCCTTAGTGGGTTGAACCCCCCAACCCCTAACTCTCTCACGCTATATATATATATATATATATATATATATATATATATATATATATATATATATTCTTTTACTTGTTTCAGTCACTTGACTGAGACCATGCTGGATCAACGCCTTTAGTCGAACAAATTGACCCCAGAACTTATTCTTTGTAAGCCTAGTATATATTCTAGCGGTGTATTTTGCAGCAGAAACGCAAAGTTACGGGGATGCAAACACACCAACATAGGTTGCCAGGCCATGATGAGGGGACACACACAGACACACAAACACACATATACATACATATATACATACATACATATATATATATATATATATATATATATATATATATATATATATATATATATATATATATATATATATATATATATATATATATATATATATATATATATATACGATGGGCTTCTTTCAGTTTCCATCTATTATGTCCACTCACAAGTCTTTGGTCGGTCCGAGACTATAGTAGAAGACACTTGCTTAAGGTGCCAAGCAGTGGAACTGAAGGGAGAAACATGTGGTTGGGAAGCAAGGTTCTTACCACTCCTGCCTATATATATATATATATAAGCAATGTTAATTCTCTAAATGAAGTATATATATATATATATGTATATACATATGTATGTATGTATATATACATACGTATATGTACATACTTACATCTATACGTAAAACAAGACAAACAACATAAAGAACGACCTCTCATCAGTTGTTCGCAGTTTTTATACTCTCGTATTTCGTGCATTTAACAACAATATACGTTTTCGATAAAACAGTTGCTCCTGCAAAGCAAATTAAATAAAATTGGAGATTACTCTGTCACTCTCTCTCTCTCTCTCTCCCTCACTCCTCCTCCCTTGCTCACGTCACTCCCACATGACCATCTGCCATCATTCTTCCTTCTCCTAATTTGTGTTTCTTTCTTTCTCTCCGTTGTCGCTGGAAGAAGGAAG
>NC_142940.1:40543199-40548199 GCF_046866305.1 Octopus bimaculoides
CCGGCTGATTATTCTGACTTCCCCGTCTGACTGTTTGCCATATCCTAAACTATGGTTGTTTTGTCCTTCTATGACACATTCTGAGGTGCATTTTTTTGGTCATTTCTTCGCTCTCGCTAATTCGTAATACTATTTCAATAGTTTCCGTATGTTACGTGATCGTGAGAGTAAAGGCACACTAGTAAATTAGCTGATAAGTAGGTGAGAGTTTTTGTAAGTATGTGTCTGTTCACCACTTGTTTCTGTAAGCCGGAGAACACAGCTTGGTTGGGGTACTTGCACTTCGCAATGAAGTTAATCTGTAACCTGTAGGCTTTTAAGGTTGGCGCCTATAGGGATGTTTCATGACATTTCCACTTTTCCATAGATGCATTGACCGATAGAGGCATACATACACGCATACACACACACACCTGTATTCACATACATACATATATACATGCATATATATATATATATATATATATATATATATATATATATATATATATATATATGGGTGGTTGTATGTGTGTATGCACGCGCACTACAATGTGTGTATGCATGTATGTATGTGTGTATGAACACAATTAATAAATGAAAAAATTGACAGGGCAGGAATTCCATAAACAATTTAATACAAGCTTAAAAGACAATCAATTAGAGTAAAATTCAAGGTATTAATTAATTGTTTTATGCAACAAGGTCGTCGATTTAGATGGGACAGTTCTAATTTCATTCAGGTACTGGTACCAGGGTCAGTCAATGTAAGGACACTAAAGATGAGCATTATGTGTATTCACACACACACACACACACACACACACACACACACATACACACACACACACACACACACACACACACACATATATATATATATATATATATATATATATATATATATATATATATATATACGTACGTGCATATGTGCCTCTGTCTATGTTTGTGATTGTGTACACACACACACACACACACACACATACACAGAGATTCACACATAAATATACATGGGTATGTATATATTCACGCAATATATGTATGTGTGTGCGCACTTATATATTCATGGTGTCTGTTTGTGCGAGTGAGAGAAAGAGAGAGAGAGAGACAGAGACAGACAGACAGACAGACAGACAGACAGACAGACAGACAGACTGACAGACAGAGTGTGTGTGCGTGCGCGAGTGTGTATTGTTAAACCTAATATGGCGTAGTTTACACACAGTCGATGCATCGAACAAAAGAACTTTACAGATTTAATTCAGTTCTAACCATGTCGTTTTACGCCAAGATCGACTTTATTTTTCGTTCCTGAACAAGACTCATAAATCAAGCACCAAACAAAACAGCAGAATCAACATAATGGAAAAAACAACATTACAAACTGTCCTCCAGTATGATCACAATTGAAGGAGCGAAACTATAAACAAATTAAGCGAAGAATAATTTAAAATGGCATCGAAAATATCAATAATACATAGGCGCAGGCGTGTCAGTGACGTAAGAAGCTTGCTTCACAGCTACACAGTTCAGTCCCATTGCGTGACGCCTTTGGTTATCTTCTACTGTAACCTCACGCCGTCGAAAGCCTTGTGAGTGGATTTGGTAGATGAAAACTGAGAGGAGCCTGCGGAATGTGTGTGTGTATGTGTTGTATCGACGCCCCAGGAGAAGAAGTAGGATCTCCCAAGACATATAAATAGAGGTAGTCTGGCCGTGGTAGATGTGTTGAGTAGCAGTCGATTAGCGGTTGTGTAGCGGTTGAGTAGAGATCATCCGAAGGTGCTAGATAGCAGTAGCGTTGAGACATAACAGAATGTGTTTGTGTGTGTGTCTTCTGCCTGTCTATATGTCTGTCTGTTTGTCTGTCCACCAACACCACTTGACAACCGGTGTTAGTATGGTTATGTCCCCGTAAACAAGTGGTTTGGCAACAGTGACCGATAAAATAAGTATCAGGCTTTAAAAACAAAAACAAAAAATACAAAAAATGTACTGTAGATGCATTCGGCTAAAATTTCATCAAAGCGGTACCCCAGCATGGCCGCAGTCTAAGGACTGAAACAGAAAAAAAAAACGATGAAATATATTACTGCAAATGTCTGGTGTATGAGGTTAGATTTTAGGATCAGGTTTGTAGACTTATGAAGGAATATTAGACGTTCTAGATGAAAATGATGGTGAAATATTCTTGTTGCCCATAACATTTTGATTGCGATATTAGCATTTATTGATACATTAAACATTAGATGCATTCGGAATTGTGTTTATTGCCACACAACTTGCAGTTCTGTGCAAGATATATGTGAATGTGTATGTCTGTGTATTGTTTGCGGTTTAGTTTTTGCATTTATCTTTTGGGCTTGTAATACTTTGTTAAATAAATAGCTCAAAATGATTTATTTTACAGAATAAACAAAGCTGGAAAAACCAACCACCGATGCAAAGAGACATAAGCTTGTTGCTTTTTATTTGTTACACAAACGCGCATATATATATATATATATATATATTTATGTGTGCGTATGCATTTGTGTGTGCGTGTCTGTGTGAGTATTTATATATATATATATATATATATATATATATATATGTATGTATGTATGTCTATAGCGTGTGTGTATGTAGATATATATATATATATATATATATATATATATATATATATATATATATATAAATTTATATATATATAGATATAAATATTTCGTTTGTTTTTTTCTTTTACTCCCATTATTATCGAATTTGCTTTAGTGTTTGGCTATATACATATATATGTACATAATATTAAAAAAAAACGTCTTGCGTTCGTTCTATGATAACACTATAATAGATGCCATGCTTCAATGGAAATTAATGGCTGGAAAATTGTTACCTCATTCTGATAACAAAAAATGTCCTTATTGCGTTTACATTGAATCAAGGCTTTGTGTATACATGTTGTTTACCTCTGCATATGTGTTAGATAACTTGTATAACAAATATTATAACAATATCCGGAAAACTGTGCTATTTACGAAAGATTTATGTACATCTGTAAGTGTGAAGGCAGTGTAGTAGGTTTGTATTGTATGTGAATGTTTTACTTACAATAGCAATGCAACATGATCTAACGACCACGTTTTTTCTTTCTAATATTTATATATATGTATATATATATATATATATATTTTATATGAAACTATTATGTATTCTCTATCTGTCATTTCTGCTGAAATGTAATTCCTTCATACGAAGCATTTAAGGTTTATAAACCTGGCAATGGTGTAGGGGACTCTTATTGTATGCACACAGACACACACACGCACACACACTGGTATACATAAATACATGGGGTGTATTTCTATTAGATTTATGTGTCCATATATGTTTTAATATATCTATGTATGTATGTTTGGACATACACACACACACACAAACACATCAACACACCTAAGTACACTCATATATGGCAATGGTGTTATACACATATATATTCATTTGCACACATGTGTATATAAGTTTATATACGTGCATTGTATGGCTGTATGATCGTACGATTATTTGTATGTATAAATTTATAAGCAATTATATGGAAGCATTTATTTCATTATATATATGTGCCTTTCTGTGTGGGTGTGTGTGGAGGTGTATGTCTGCGTGAGTGTGTGCGTCTGCATTTATGTCTACACACACACACACACATACACACACACACACACACACACACTCAATCATATATGCATATATATGTACGCATGTTCATGCGTATGTACGTTTGTTCGTATGTACATATAAGCACATATAGCCATTTAACATTCATGCATTTTATTGTCAAATAATCATATCAGACATGTTAAATTGTTTGCTGTTTATCTGGTCTTCCACTGGCTTTGGTGCCAAATCTAGTCAAACGTCTGCATTGTTGGTGCTCCAAATCTACATTACACACACAAAAATATGAATCAGCGACGCTGTCTCACTACCAGAAGCTGGGGGTCTTTTTATATCCTGTTCTTCAGAGTGACTTTTATATCCTTGATTGCGGATATATGATTTTAACAAAGCGGGTGGGTAAAGCAATGTATTCACATGTATTCACGTAACTTCTGACTACCAACACGCGAGACTCCAACGCCTTATTCTTGTCTGAACGAGACATGTTGCTCTTTATAAGAGTTCAACGAATCCACCTTTTAATCACACTGAGGCGTTAATGTCTATCACCACAACAGTTTCCAGTGTCAATCGTCCACAAGCGCTAAGGCGGCGAGCTGGCAGAAACGTTAGCACGCCGGGCGAAATGCTTAGCGGTATTTCGCCTGTCTTTATGCTCCGAGTTCAAATTCCGCCGAGGTCGACTTTGCTTTCATCCTTTCGTTGGGGTCGATAAATTAAGTACATTTGTGAGTACATGTATATGTATGACTATACACGTAGACACCCTTGAGACTATCTCTGCTATTGGTTCTTTCGTTACACTTGTGTGTGCGTATGTGTACACGTCTCCGTGAATGTACATGCGTCTGCATACCCGGCAACGTGAGCGTATCTCTGTACACACTTGTATCCACGAGCGTGTATATAACAGTATGCGCTTCAGCGTATACTTATGTGAGCTGCTGTGTACACTTGTATGCGCGTGTATGTGCGACACATCTTTACAACAATCATTATGTTCATATGTGCTCATGTGCGACTTTGTGTACACTTGTGCACGTGTGTGTGTGTGTGTGTGTGTGTGTGTGTGTGTGTGTGTGTGTGTGTTCATCTGTACGTGCATATGTATATACACTTTTTCGAGTGAGTGTACATACAAGCAATTCACCATAACAAATATCTGCACAACAAACGAAACGTCCACACAGTTTGTCTGTTTAACCTCTGTCTCATAATAATCTTTTACTAAAACTCATACAATCTGTGAAGATGTTCAAATTGTACAACACCTTCAACAAACGCTATTCTGACATCAGCTTGTCTTTTCATTGTGCTTTTAACCTGACCTTTTGCTCTCAGACTATTCTTCATAATTTTAC
>NC_142940.1:40553199-40555699 GCF_046866305.1 Octopus bimaculoides
GATAGATAGATACACAGACAGACAGACAGACAGATAGATAGACATATGGATAGATAGATAGATAGATAGATAGATAGATAGATAGATAGATAGATAGATAATTCAATGTCTTAAGTTATTAATACAGACATAACGTCAGAAATTCTTCGCTGTTCATTCTTCTTGTCGCTGAATCGTCCACCTTGTTTCAAAGTGATCATTAAAAATTTGATCGTGAAATTTTTAATTCGACCATTGTGTTTTCGTGGTTTTCTTTTTTGTTTTTGTTTCTTTTTTTAATTTGCCGTTTCTCACAATTCAGACATGTTGATTTTTATTCATCACTCCTATATTAGTTCCCTTCGCATTTCCTGCTACAGTTAGAAGTCAACATAATAGCGTCAAAATGGCGTTCAACATTATGTTACGCACGATTCCCTTGGTGTATGCTACTTTATGAAACGTATTTATTTTCAACAATTATTATGACAACTACAAACAAAAGATACACATAAAAATGTCAGCGAATGATTTCGTTAAGAGCCGACTTGAAATTTGAAACCTTATCATCTTTATCTGCCATTTTTATTTTATTTCACATTTATTTTTATTTTAGCTTCTTTGTTGCTTCCCCTGCTTTGACTCTTTTCACTTTATTTTGTTCGAGCTTCACTAGGTCAAATATGAGAACTGACTGCTGACAGAAAGAAAAAACAGTAAAAAAATTTTTAAATGAAATCACTATAGATTCGCTTGTTCAGCGGAAGACTTAATACAAACTTTTTCTTACTCGGAACTATGTACATTTTTAGAATTAGGATGGTATTACAATGTGATGGAACTTGGAACTATAACATCCCACGTTCTTTCTCTGTTAGTTAATGGGCTGAAAGATAAACATTCTTAATGCTATACAATAATGCTAAAAAAAAAAAAAAAAGTAAAGTAAAAATACAGTGCCGAACTCTCTTCACATAATTGTTATATTCAAGTAGGCAATGTAAAATAAAATTTAAAATCAAATACTTGATACATTTAGATACTTGGTGTATTTATTTTAAACGTTAGCATTGTAATCTAAATAGAGTATAGATTTCAATAGCTTAGTTTTAAACCTACCTGAGACGAACGCATCAAGCTGGCTCACTGAGATTTAAGCGAAGAGAGCGATCATTAGTAAGCGGTTAATATCTTTCATTAACGCTGTCCTTAATCTTTACCAAAGTGGTTTAACAGACACCAACCGTGTCTTTTTCTTTATTTCTTTTATTTCCTTTCTTTTTTTTAATCTTTTTTGTTTTAGTTGTTTCAGTCATTGGACTACGGCCATGGTGGGGCACTACTTCGAAGAATTTTCTTCTTTTTCTTTTCTTTTGTTTTACTTTTTTGTTTTTAGTCGAATGAATCGACCTCAGTACTTACTTTTTTTATGCCTAGTACTTATTCTATTGGTGATCTTTTGCCAAACCGCCAAGTTACGGGGACGAAAACACACCGACACAAAGACACACACACACACACACACACACATATATATATATATATATACGACGGGCATTTTCAGTTTCTGTCTACCAAATCCACTCACGAGGCTTTGGTCGGCCTGAGGCTTATCGTACTTCGATACGGGAAAATTCACAACGTACTGCGCTAATAAGCCACTAGAGTCCCCTGAAAGTTGTTCTTAATATCTTCTACGGATTGCTTGAATCTCACAAACTTCCATACCTCGATCCTTGGGTCTTACCTTTACGTACATGCATACACACACACATACATATATATAAGAGACCTTTCAACACTGTGATCTTTCTTTTACGATCCTAACGTCTTCCATTCACTCATAATCAAAACTGTACAATGTTTACTTAGAGTTGAAGATAATGTTTGACACATCTCACTTTGTTTGGCAACACTACATTTCTGTGTCAGTCTTTTTAAACACTAGATTATTACAGTTATTTTACAAATATAAATAAAACAGCAACAAAATTAACTTATATAATATTAATAATTAGCTTATATAATAAATTATTTACGATCCATCAAGTCAGAATGGGAAAAAAATGGTAATTTGTCAACGTGAAACTCATTTAAGTATTCCAAGCAATTTGTTTATGAAGAAGAATCCTTCGCTTCATTCAGTTGGCGAATAGAGTCCTTATCTCAAAACATGGTCTATCATTCTATCGTTCTTCATCTAATGCTGGTTCTTTTATGTACAAGTTGTCACAACATACTGTTACTTTCATTGTGAAATATTTCATTTTTATACGTTCGCCTGTTTTCAATGATGTCCTTGTTGTTGTTGTTAGATTATCTGTTACGTGTATTACAAAACCAGATACTCGATAAAAAGAAATGTATTGAATTTTAGATGTTATTTCTGTAAATGATCGATCGTATCTCGGTTGTTACACTCACAGTTCCTCCATGATCAAAATGTTTAGTGTAAAACACAGATGGGAAGTAAATATATTTACCAGAGCACAATGCAACTGTTTTTGTAGGTTTAAGTATA
>NC_142940.1:40560699-40563199 GCF_046866305.1 Octopus bimaculoides
ACGTTTGTATTAATATATAATTATGATTATCCCACTTCTCAGCAATGTTAATGTTGTTTGTATTATTTGTGTTGAGTAGATTTCTCACATGTGGCTAAGAAAACAATAAAATGGTTTGTCTTTCTCGTCATGTGTTGTAGCAATATCATATTTATATTTATAATCAGCTTCTACTTTATCACACCCACTCTCTCTCTCTTTTTTCTTCTTTTTATCCTTTCTCTCTCTCTCTCTCTCTCTCTCTCTCTCTCTCTCTCTCTCTCTCTCTCATCATTTCTCTCTCTTTATGATGCACTTACACACCCACACATATATTTTACGTAGTTTATCCGAAATATAATGTGTCGATATATTTCCTTAGCGAAGGCGGCGAGCAGGCAGTAAAGTTAGCACGCCGGACGAAATACTTAGCGGTATTTCGTTTGTATCCTTTCGGGATTGATAAATTAAGTACCAGTCTAACCCATTGTCCCCCACCCCCAATTTCGGGCCTTGTGTCTAGAGTAGAAAGTGATATATTCATTAGCGTATTTGCTTCACCCGATATCAGTTATTCACCAGGCAAATAATTGATATCCGGTTAGATTATGGCATATATTTAAAAAGCAGTGTAGAGTTGTTACAAGAGTATAGTTCGTAAGGAAGGAGAAAGTAATAAAGTCTGCAGATAGACACTAACAGCTGTTTCATGTATAGATGCGAAGATGGTTCATTTCGCTGAAAACAGACGGTTGCTGTCCACATTATAGCGATCTGTTCAATCATCTGAAAAAGAATGAGACAGATTTTTTGTTGGATAGCTTGCGTTCGTTTTCTGGCAAATGCACCATCAGCGCATCTATTCTTGGAACAACAGTAAAAAACTCTGCGCACTTCTTGACTTCCTCTTCCTTATGATCTATATTCTCGTAATAAGTCAGCCCTCGCGTTTAAATACGTAAATGTCATAACCTAACCCGTCACCACATATTTGTAGCTTTATTCTATTGTATGTTCTGTTTCAATTGGGCAGGTGCCCATTGTGTGTCGATTTGGTAGGCGTAAACTGATTGTTTATATGTGTATATATGAGGTATGATCAATAAGTATCCGGACCGTTGCCATAGTAACGAAGCTAAAGCACATAGAGTAAAGCCGTTTGGCACAGATTGACCTTGATCTCTGCTGTAGATGTGCACTAAGTTTTAATGCCATAAGTCACTTCTGCTGTTTACAGCAGTGCTTGGAAGGTAGGTATGTAGTGGGAGTGGGTGATCGTCGCATTGACCACGACAAAGTTGTCATGGCGATACCTGCTTCGAGGCCAACGCAAAGTTGCATAAAGTGTATGGAGTGGAGTGTATAAGCCGCACACAAGTGGTTCAGACGTTTCCAAGAAGGCTGAAAAAATGACGATATTGACGAACGCTCTGGGAGACCCCGCAACCAGCAGAACTGAGAAAAACATCGCAGATGCGCGTACAGCTGTGAGGGAAAATCGTCGAATCAACATCCGTGAGTTAACAGAGAATGTGCAGATTAGCTACGGTTCAGTTCAGTCCATTATCACTGAAAGTTTGGGTCTGAGACGCGTGTCTGCCAATTTTGTACCAAAACTGTTTCAGGTGAGTAAAAAGACACTCGAGTTTCAGTTGCACAAGTTCTCCTTGATAGTGTCGAGAACGAGGAAAACTTATTGAAAACTTTGTGTAGGCCTCTGAGCAGGTATCGCCAAGCTTTTGGCATAATTTGATGCGGATTCTGTACTCATCATTCTCCGTTATGGTCAACGCGACTATTACACGTCCCTGTAACATAGCAGGTTGGTAAAGTAGAACGATAGCATCAGTGCCCGTCATGAAAATAAGCGCTGGGGGCGATTTGCTTGACTAAATCTCAAAGTGATACCCCAGCATGGCCTCGGCCTAAACTGAAACAAATAAAAGATAAAAGATATATATATATATATATATATATATATATATATATATAATTTTTTATCTTGTAGTTGTTTCAGTCATTAGACAACGGTCATGCTGAAGCACCACCTTCTGGAATTTTTAGTCGAATGTACAGATATACTTTTCTTAAAGCCTAGTATTTATTCTATGTCTCACTTTTAACGAACCCTTAATTTACGTGAATGTAAACATACGAGCACCGGTTCTCATGAAGATGGTGGAGGACTAAGAAAAACACTCACACATAGATGAATGTGTGTGTGTGTGTGTGAGCTTAGAGTAAAGCATGAAAAACAATTAAATTGTGAACAAATTAAATGAAATGTTTTTTTTAATATTTCCATAGTTTTCACATAGGTGGGATATTTTTCTTTTTTCTGTCTCACTTAATATGAGAGAGGTTGGTACTGGATTTTGATTCTTTAAGCAGTAGTAGCCGAGGAAGGAGACGGCGAAGTAGTAGCTGAGGAAGGAGACGGCGAAGAAGAAGAAGAAGAAGAAGAAGAAGAAGAAGAAGAAGAAGAAGAAGAAGAAGAAGAAGAAGAAGAAGAAGAAGAAGA
>NC_142940.1:40570699-40575699 GCF_046866305.1 Octopus bimaculoides
GTGTGTGTGTGTGTGTGTGTTTGCGTGTGCGTGTACATATATATATGTATGTATGTATGTATGTATGTATATATATATATATATATATATATATATATATATATATATATATATATATATATATATATATATATATATATATATATATATATATATATATATATATATAAAACAAATAATAAATGAGTATATGCATATATACGTACAGGTATGTACATACCTACGTCTACCTGTATATATAGGTGCATATCTGGGTACAGGACATTGCAAACAAAGCGTAGACAAAAAGATAATAATGACCAGAGTACAGAACACACACAGGCCACATAAAGAACATTTTCCTTCATCAGCTACCCCCATTCTAACACAGGCGTTTCGATGAGTAGGGCAGGTCGCATCGTTAAATTGGCTCTTCCCCCGGACCACAAATTAAACTTGTACCATTGAGGAATGTAGTGGCGGACAGAAAACAAGACAGGAAAACAAATATATATATATATATATATATATATATATATATATATATATATATAAGAGACAAGTTGTACGTACGCCACTATATATAAATGTATAAATAATACAGAATGGGACAAAGACGCCGTTGTGCGTGCAACATCGTTATTCCCTCCTGTGCCTGTGACATCTTGTATTCCTGCCGTAAGGCCTTATTTCCACAACGCCAGCTTAATTTAATTCGTCCTTAGTCGAATTATCGAATATCTTAGTCGAATATCATGGTCTCGCTGTACGTCAATTGTTAATGATCGACTTCCAGTACCAAAATCAGGAAGGATTTGCTAATAATTTGGCCATCCAGAATTTCTGATCTCATTCCAATAGCTATCATTGGATATCTTTTGGGTGACTATTTTCGTAATGACATCAACAGAACCTCAATCACAGATACTGCGTGTTTAAAAGCAAGAATAAAAGAAGCGTGGGTGAAAATTCGAGGCATTTCCTTTTGGACATATTCGATTTTAACTGTTGAAGAAAGATGACCATGTATTGAAGATGGCGGTGGACTTTGTGAATCTGACACTAAATTAATTAACATGAATACATCCTGTACATTTTGGTATATTTATTCATTGTTGAACAATGGTACATTTTGTACATTTGTTCATTGTTGAACTAAACAATATTAAAATGCTAAAGGAGATGAAACTGTGATGATATATGGTCAACAACTGATGAGGGAGTCAGTTTCTCTGGCTCCGTTGTGTTTGTGTTTTTCACTGTTTCGCCGTAAATTCCTTTGCCGTCTTTCCGTGCCACATTTTCTTTATCACACACACATACACACACACACATACACATACACATGTACGTACGCACTACGCATGTATGTATATATGTGTGTGTGTGTGTGTGTGTGTGTGTGTGTGTGTGTGTGTGTGTGTACGTGTGCGTGCGTTTGTGTATTCACGTATGTATGCAGTAACGTATCCCAAACCCAATTAGAAGAAAAATAAAATGTGTTTCTTGAAAAGAAGAACGACTTTCATCAGAAATCAAACAAAGAATAAATTTCATTTTAATTTTATTCCATTTACTCATCTAGTTACTATTTCTGTTTTGTTCATATATATATACTTTTCTTCTGCTTTTTGATATCAAATGCGGTAGTCACTTTATTTCTAGCTTATACATATATACATACATACATACATACATACATACATACATACATACATACATAAATACACACATACATACACACACACATACATAACTATACACGTTCACAGATATTTTTATATATTTTATATATGTGTGTGTGTGTATGTGTGTACATATATTTATATGTATATATATATATATATATATGCGTATGTGTGGGTGTGAAACTGTATGTATTTGCTCACGCAGATGCATATAAACATGTACACACAGAGGTGCTCCCCCATATATATATATATATATATATATATATATATATATATATATATATATATGAATCGGAGTGTGTATATATATTTGTGTGTGAACATTTCTAAAGATATGTAAGGAAGCTGTCTACACGTGTACCCGCAACTCTAATTTCCTTCGCCTCTATCAATTCTCTCTCTTATCTATTGAATATAATTCCATGATAAGCTATAAACCATGGCTGTCATGTTATTCTGTTAAAAACAATAGCAACGATTCAGATTGGCTGTCAGCTGGAATCAGCCGCCAGATGTGATAGTCTCTCTCACTGTTTGTGCGTCTGTGTGTGTGTGTGTGTGTGTGTGTGTGTGTGCTTGCGCGTGCGCGCGCACGTGTGTGTAGACATATATGTGTATTATGTATATTTGTATGGAGCATTTTGAGTGTTTGCTTTCAGGAATGTTTATGCATGCGTGTATGTGTGCGTGCGTATGCGTATGCGCATCTAGCCATATGTATTTATAATTATGTTCTACTCCTTCTCTCTCTATATCTATCTCTATATATATATATAGAGAGAGAGAGATCCACATAAACGTATATGTATCTGAGTTTATATTTATGTATATATGTATACACTCTTGAACAACTCTTGATTTTTCTCACACAAAAAAAAAGAGTTCTTCATGGTGTTCGTTGACCTTACTAAGGCCTTCGACACTATTAACAGTCAAGCACTTTGGATAGTTCTAAAAAAGCTTGGTATACCTGACAAGATGTTGAATGTTATCATCTTTCATTAAGGAATGAAGGCTGTTGTCATGTCCAGCGGGGAATCTTCGGCGCCCTTCGATGTTACAAACGACACAAAACAAGGTTGTGTTATGTCCCCTGTTTTGTTTGCTCTCTACTTTCCAATGATGCTGAGGTTTATTTTTGATGACATACAAAGTGGTATCAAATTCCAGTTTCGAACAAGTGGTGGACTATACGATCATCAGCGTTTCAAAGCGAAAACACTTCGACGCACCAGTATTATTCCTGATCTGCTTTCTGCAGTTGATGCTGCACTAGTAGCGACATCTCTTGGCTAAACTATCTACATAGAGAAGATGGAAGTGATCCACCAAACTTGCCCTCCTCCTAATCAAATTCAAGGTGTCAAGCAGAGCTCACCGGTTCACAATTTCCCTGACACTCCTATACAGGTTGATGTGAAAAACCTAAAGTGTGACAAGTCATTAACACGTCTTGGTAGTAAAATGAACTCGAGCTTTCCCTTGATAATAAAATCGTTAACCGTCTTGCAAAGGCAACAAACGCATTTAGAAAACTCTATTATCGCCTCTGGAATGAAAGGGGCATCAGACTTGACACCAAAGTACAGGTCTATAAAGCTGCCATTCTTACTACTCTCTTGTATGGTTCAGAATTGTGGACACCCTATAGACGGCACATTAATCAACTAAACATCTTCCACAAAGGCTGTCTCAGGACAATCTGCGGTTATTCACTAAAATATAGAATTTCAAATGCCGACCTTGTAAGATTGGTGGGATCGAAAGCTTCCTTATGCAGTCACAATTGTGCTGAGCTGGACGTGTCATCAGAATTAGTGACAAAAGAATACCCAAAGTTGTCATGTACAGCCAGCTTGAAAGTGGACACATGAATGTTGATCGACCATGGTTCAGATATAAGGACAAGCTGAAGAATAACCTCTCAGCAGTCAATATAGCTCACAACACCTTTGAGCAAACGCACTTGGAGCGAACAAAGTGGAGAGCGTCGTGTCAAACTGGATCAGAAAATTTGTTGCAACCAGCATTAACAAGCTTAGAAGTGCAGGACAAAGGAGGAAAGTGGCTGCAAGTATACCACCTTGACTGGCAGGAGCTCACAGATGTTGCAAGTATGAGGAATACGAATCAGTGCAAGCGGTATATTTGCAGCCCTTTTTTCTCCTTTGCTGTGCAACTCTTAGCTTGTTAATGCCTGTTAACACAGATATATAAAAAAAAACTTAACAAAGAAGTTTAAGTAAGTTTTTTATATACCCATGTGACTCTCTCTCTCTCTTTCTCTTTCTCTCTCTCTTTCTCTCTCTCTCTCTCTCTCTCTCTCTCTCTCTCTCTCTCTCTCTCTCTTGCCTCCATTCTTTCCCTTTTTCTTTCTCTCACCCTCTCACTTCTATTCTAGCCTTTCTATTTACTCCTTTTCTCTGTCCCTCTTGTATTCCTAGCCTTTCTCCTTCCCCTTCATCCACTTCAACCCTTCTTTCCTTTGTCGCTCCCTCTCCCTGCTCTCCTTCTCCTCTGCCTGCTGCTGTCACGTGACCAGCAGCCAGTTCCTTTATTAGACTTGTCTCTTAGCTGACCAGTCACAAATTCTCTGTCTATTCTTTCTCTATCCTTCAAGACATTTTCTAAGCGTTACCCACTATTCTTGTCTCCTTGACCCCAAGGCCGTATTTTGTTCGACTGTTTGTCCTCGTCCACCATCCTAAATCACACTCTGTAACGTTTTACTTGCTTTGTTTTATTTTGTTTGCTATTGTCCCTAATTCTCCGTAAGAAAAATTTTGGGAAGCACTCAGCCTTACCGCTAAAGGTGCGAAACTGAACGGTACCAATTGGTCGATAGCTGGTGAAGAGTTATGGACCTTTTGTGTGTCCCCTGTTCGTTTTTACATTCAGTATACATCACGCAGTTTGTTTATATATTTTGTCATTTATATATATATATATATATATATATATATATATATATATATATATAAACAAACGCAGTTTGTTTACATATTTTATCATTGAAATATATAATATATATATATAATAATATAAATAATATATATATATATATATATATATATATATATATATATATATATATATATATATATATATATATATATATATATATATATATATATATATATATATATATATATATGCATATATAAATACATACATGTACATATCTACATATATGTGTATATACACATGCATATATGGATACAGGACGTCAAAAAAAGTGAAGAAAATGAAAAACGAGAACATAAAAGAAACAAAAACATGGAAAACGAACTTTTTTCGAACAACGAAAGAAACAAATAGAGAAACGGGACA
>NC_142940.1:40578199-40585699 GCF_046866305.1 Octopus bimaculoides
TACAACGTACATCTTCTTAGAATCCATGTTTCGGATTCTTCGAAATGAACTTTTTGAACAGGAAGCAGAAACTAAATATATATTTATAAAAGTGTGGATGTTCATAAATATGTGTATTTGTACGTGTTCATGTGTTTCTATGCATAAACAAGCAAAACTTTTTTGTAATCAATACACAGCAAAATTTTTCTTAGATATAATACTTTACAGAGATGAGGGGTTAACTCACGAAATGAAACGGTATTAAACGGCCGTTCTGCAGATTTCTTCATGTAATAATGATTTCGGTGTATAAGGAATTATGTTTGTTTGTCTGCATTACTAAGCATGCTACGCATTATACAATTCAATTGTAGATTCATAAATCAATTCAAATAAAGAAAGCAAGCTCATCAGATCACCAGAACATGACTTTGGTGCCATCGACGTACCTCGGGGGTTGAACCGATGTTCTTGTGACCTGTATGTTTCTGTGTATCTGTGTATGTGAGCCTGTGTCTGCGAATTGGTGTGTACGCGCGCGTGCGTGTGTGTATGTTAAGTGAAATATATTAACTCAAATTTCGAAGAATGACAGCGAACTTAAGTGGAATTTATCATAAAATTTTACTCATAAAGTCTTACTCGACGACTTTTTTAAAGAAAGACTCGTAAAATAAGTCGTACAAATAGACTGTCAGCGGCAACATAACATCCAGTCAAAATGAATTTTCGTATTGCTTCCCAACACAGGGTTCCTGGTTCGGTCTCACTACGTGGCATCTTGGGCAAGTGTCTTCTACTATAGCCTCGGGCCGACATGAGCCTTGTAAGTAGATTTGGTAGATGGAGACTAAAAGAAGCCCGTCACACACACACACACACACACACACACACACATATATATATATATATATATATATATATATATATATATATATATATATATATATAGTGTGTGTATGTGTTTGTGTATACACGCACACACAAACACACATTATTTGTCAAATAGATCTGCTGTTTCTATTTTATTGTCACTTTATCGTTATATCCTGAAAATAGATAAAATACATTCAATGTTCAAACATCATTTTTTTGTCTTATTTGAATTATATTTTATTCTTCGCTACAACTATACAAGTGTTTTACCGTCACCAAACCAGAATTTTCTACTAGAAGAACTTCGGTATTAGTTTGAAATCTGACGGTGTTAATAGCCCGAAACTAAGGAAGAGTACTTCTCTAGAAATACCCTCCCTTTATACCTTACTCGGACCTTTATATATATATATATATATATATATATATATATATATATATATATATATATATATATGAGAGAGACGAAAGACGGAAGATACAAGGAAGTTTATTTACATCATTTACATTTGACGGATATTTGTCCTCATCTTGTTTGTTGTTAACACAACTTTTCGGCTGATATACCTTCCAGCCTTCATCAAGTGTCTTGGGGAAATTTCGAACCTGAGTTCTTATTCCTAAGGTATTTTTCAATGTTACTATTATTACTATTATTATTATTATTATTATTATTATTACTCAGGTCACTGTCTGGAATCGAACTCCGAATCTTGGGGTTAGTAACCCGCGCTCTTAACCACTACGCTATATCCACACGGGCTGGAGGGTATATTAGCCGAAACGTTGTGGTAAAAACAAACAAGATGAGGAAAAATATCTGTCAAATGTAAATAATGTAAATAATGTACATAATTCCTCATCTCTTAAATATAGAATTGTACGAGAAAGTTTATTGATCACTAGAATTTTTCGACCATCTAGCATCGAGCCCTCACAGGTGGAATACTGAACATCTAGATTAGGTATATCCGTCGGTATAGATGTGTCACTGTGGGTGATTACAAGATTACAAGATGTATCTCGTTGGAATAACACCTGTCACGTAAGATTTCTCGGTATTTGCATTTATATATATATATATATATATATATATATATATATATATATATATATATATATATATATATATACACACAGAAGGTAGGGTAAAAGAAAATGCAGGAAGATCAGTTAATTAAGATTTTATTCAACATATTCTCCTCTCAGATCCATACACTTATTGCAGTGATCCTTCAGTCTTTATAAGCCATGTCAAAGAACCGAGAAGGTTGGGCTTCTACCTGGGTGGAACTTTACAGCATTCCCTCTGTCTATTTATCTATCTATCTAGCTTCAGTCAAGAAGGCCTTAAACTTACAGTAGCTACTAATCTGTCTATAGTTGATTTCTTAGATGTTTCTCTCGATCTGAACCCCTTCTCGAATAATCTTTTCCATATGCCTAATGTGAAACACGCCTATATACATAAAGTTTTGTTACCCTACTGTCATTTTCAAAAACCCGATAGCTAATATTAGTAACAGTATGTTTAACCTCTATTCCTCTGAAGAAATTTTAGAGAAAGCAGCCCCCTACTATAATAATGCCCTAGCCAATAGTGGCTTCAAAGATAAATTTATACATAATTCCTCTAATATTAATCAGAGTAATAATAATAGACCTAAAAATACACCAACATCGTTGGTCAAGTTGACAGGATCCTGGTCCTGGTAGTTACAACTGGATGTAGGCTCGTGGTTGTATGGCAAGGAGCTTACTTCCTAACCATATGGTTCCAAATTCAGCCCCACTGCGTGGCACCTTGGGCAACTGTCTTCTGCTATAGCTTCCGGCCAACCTGAGCCTTGTGAGTGGATTTGGTAGACGGAAACTGAAAGAAGCCTGCTTGTGTGTATGTATATATATATATATATATATATATATATATATATATATATATATATATATATATATATATATATATATATATATATATGGGAGAATATACGAAAAAACAACAACAGACGAGGACAGGTGGTGTAAATAACAAAAGGATGTATTAGTATGACGCTCGGGAATACGGAAAGTCTTATATATATATATATACACATACATATGTGTGTGTGTGTGTGTGTGTGTGTGTGTGTCTGTCTTTGTGACTGCCCCCCCCCCCCCCCACTATCGTTTGACAATCGATGTTGATGTGTTTATGTTTCCGAAACTTAGCAGTTCGGCAAAAGAAACCGATAGAATAAGTACTAGGCTTACAAAGAATAAGTTCTGACGTCGATTTCTTCGACTAAAGGCGACGCTCTAGCATGGCCACAGTCAACTGACTGAAACGTGTAAAAGAGTAAGCAGTATAGGTAAAAGAAATTCCCGTCTCTCCTAGACAAACAGTTTCCAGTGACTGGCAGGTACCGGAAAATATTTAATAGGCGTTCTGTGAAATTATCATATAGTTCCTGCCCCAATATGAAGAGTATCATCGCACGAGATCAATACCAAGAGCCTACAACCAGTTGTAACTGCCAGGACCAAGATCCTGTCAACTTGACCAACGATGTATGATTAAATCTCTTATATATGAGGCAGAAGTTACTGCAACGGTATATGATAAAACAACAGATAAGAGGACCTATATTGGATTATGAGAAGGAGAATTGAAAAATCGCTACGCCAATCAGATAGCCTCCTTCCGACATAAGGATTAAAACAAAGCTATGTTTGTTAGCCCCATATGGAGTTTGAAATCGAACGCAACACCACATGTGATTAAGTGGAAAATAATTGAAAAAATCTACACCTTATGTTAATGGATCAAATTAATGTAAACCATCTTTAACTGAAAGATCTCTGATACATTTCAGATCTAAGATCACTAACTCACTACTGAACTCTAGGTATGAAATTTTCAGTGGTTGCAAATATATGTTGAAATATCTTTTGCAAAATTAGAAAATTTCGCCTATACCTGATTAACTTGTTGATATCTTTCCAGTCTGATTATTTAAGGTCTAAGGGAAATATCTCTTATACTTTTTAATATCTTTTCTTTTCTTTTTTGTTTTCCAATTATCGCTTTCCGTTTTTTAACCTTCCACGTTTTTTATATGTTCTCTTCTCAAGTGTTCGCGTTTCTTCTCTGATTCAGTTTTTAAATTCGTCATGATACGTGGTTTGTAGCTGATGAATATGTTTGTCTGAGGTATTTCTCAACATATGAAACTATTAGCAGCACAGAAAAACATGTATTGTCTCTATTAATAATATTTATCTCCCAACAGATAGAGTACTGATTTTGTTGATCTTACCATCGCGGAACAGTACATTCTCTCTATATATATACTTATCTTTGTCTCTCTTCCTCTCTCTCTCTCTCTCTCTCTCTCTCTCTCTCTCTCTCTCTCTCTCTCCCTCTCTCTCTCTTTCTCTCTCTTTCTCTCTCTCTCTTTCTCTCTCTCTCTTTCTCTCTCTCTCTCCTTGTATATGTGTGCGAGTACGCGTGTTTGCGTATATGGAAAGCAGCTTTTTAAAGGAATTGAGTAAAACATGAGAACCTCTTAGACATCGAACACATGTATACTTCACTGACACCTCATTATGTATTTAATACTACACTTTCTTTACTTTCACAATACACTGTGTATCTAACACCATACCAGAGACCTTCTGTCAATATTTTCTTTCCCACTTTAGCACTTGTATATCAACACAGTCAGTTTGGAATCTTTTTTTGGAATTCTGCGAACGACTACTATCGTTCACACTTTAGTTTTACTTTTGCCTGAAATTTGATCGCTCAAATTTATTGCCTTTATGCCGATGTTGAAAATATCAGTCATCGATTAATATGTTTAAATAATTATAAGGTAGCTTTTAATTGCTCCATAGTCTGTGCAAAAAAAAGAAAAATATGTGTTGACAACATTTAATTCCAATAATATAGTTAAACTGAACGTTGAATATATGTCTGTACTATATACTTTTTAACAGTTTTTGTTTTATTGGGATTTTTCGTTTTGTTTTACTGGGATTTTTTTTTTTTTTTGTGCCTAAAGCAAATGAATAACCTGTTTCAAAATAGCTCATAGACATAACCATGTTTTAATAGGCAAAGCTCGTCAGACAGAAACACATGTTGACCGAGACTTTACGATGGTATAACCAAGTAAAATAGAGAATCCTTGATACAGGCTACCAGATCAGATTATATATATATATATATATATATATATATATATATATATATATATATATATATATATATATATATATATATGTATATATATATGTATGTATGTATATATATGATAAGGTAAAAACATATAATAAATTTACCAACATACTGGAAACAGACACAGGTCACCAAATTCTCATCAGTCATCGGCTAAAGGATCAAGCACAATTTGGCGCCTTCAACAACATGTGTGTGTGTGTGTGTGTGTTTGTGTGTCCGTTTATAATTTAAGCACAAGGTCATGAGTTTTGAGGGGATGGGTATAGTCGCAGAGTTTATTTTATTGACTCCCGAGGGGAAAAAAAGATAAAGATGATATCGGCGAGATTTGAACCGCGAATGTAAACACCTGAAAGAAAAACTGCAAGACATTTTCTTCCGACACTCAAAACGATTCTGCCAGCTCGGCAGCAACGAAAGCGGCTTAAAAGAAAAAGAAACCGTCTATAATACACGCATACGTAAACACATAAATGCATACATAGATATATACCTATATGCATGCTAATATATATTTACATGTGTGTGTGTGTGTGTGTGTGTGTGTGTGTGTGTAAGGTATGTCATCATTCTAAGGAACTAACTATTTTCCAAGAAACGACCATTAACAAGCTGGTAAAATAAATGTAAAAATCGAAACTAATAGTTGAATTATTCATCATAGAATCATTATCGAAGACTATGGGGTCCTAACAGAAATATTCTCGTTTTTTGAAAGCAACCGTATTCCTTATTCATGAAGACTTTTATTTCATGAGTTTTCAATGGTATATCACAACATTAAATTTTGATATCAGAAAGATACTTATGGTCCATAGAAAAAGATTTAAACTATTTCTTTCTGACCATTAAGAAAAAATACAATAAAAAATTCGTTGGTTATTTTGTTATATTTTATTTTCTTCTTCGTTTATTATAGTTTTATATGAATTCTTCTTATAATTTGCATTATACATTGAAAGTATAGCTTACAATATTTCGCAGCAACTGATATATCGGTGATACATACAGACACATATGGGTATTTGAGCATTTGTATGTATATGTATACTTTTGTACACACACACACACACACACACACACACACATATATATATATATATATGCATACATACATATGTATACATTATGAACTTATGAATGTAGATAAATAGTTTCATATATATATATATATATATATATATATATATATATATGTATGTATGTATATATATAGTTATATACATATATATATATATATATTCACACATACATACATGAGCACGCATTTATACATATATGTGTACGCGTATATGTATATATGTATGCATGCATGTGCGTGCGTGTGTGTGTGTGTGCGTGTGTGTGCGTGCGTGTGCATGTGTGTGTGTGTGATAATATTGTAGATCGTTATAATGCTATAATGAAGACGTGAACTTACGGTACGTTAATTTAATGAGCTGTGTACACAAATAATTTCAAATATGTACAAAAGAAAATCTTCCCTTTTTAATAGCTTCAACTGTCCTCCTCGCACCAAACGAGCGAATGCTGTAAAAACCACGGCAATCACACATCAGAATGGTTCGGATAAGGCAACATCAACAGCAGACCTGGTTGTTATTTATGTAGAAGTAACATTAAATAGTAGATAAACGACATTTAAATCAATCCTACTTTCACTTTTATATCAACTTTCATTGCTTCGTTAATGATATGCAGAGATTTTAATGAATGTACAATGACTGAACGTTAAATTGTTTTCGTCGATTGTTGCTTATGTTGTTTTATGTGCGCTCAAGGTTTGATGGCTTACATCAGTGAATAAAGTTAATGTGACGCATTTGAAAGAACAATCTCAACGCAAGAATGCCTTGGGATAGGTGTATGCGTGTGTATGTACGCATGAATGCGTGTATAAGTATGCGAGTGTGTGTATTTAGCAAGGTGTGTATGTGTGTGTTTACGTGTGTGTTTTTAATGTTTAATTTTACTTTGATGCCTCGTGTTTTGATATAAACTAACACACACACACACACACACACAAATACACAAACAAACAACAAGCAAACAAAAAAGCGATGAAGAGTTAGCATATATGATAATATGGATTCCTTTTGACAAGGAGCGAAGCCGATCTTTGTAGGTGAGGTGTGTAGTGCATGCATATAGTGAATGAGTGTGTGTGTGTGTGTGTGTGTGTGTATATATATATATATATATATATATATATATATTTACGTGTGTATGTATATATATGCATGTATATATATATGTATATAAATACATATGTGCATGTGTGTGTGTACTCACGCACACACCCACATATATATGGAGAAAACGACGGAATCGATTAGAGTGTATTACTGGTAATTATTTTATCGATCTGAAAAGGATGAAAGGCAAATCTAAATCCAACCAGGGTTTGAAATGGGAGCTGA
>NC_142940.1:40590699-40610699 GCF_046866305.1 Octopus bimaculoides
GCCTTTCATCCATCCGTGGTCGATAAAACAAGTACCAGTTGTGGACTGGGGTCAGTGTAATCGATTCACCCTTTCCCCCGATCTTGCTAGCCTTGTGCCAAAATTGGAAATCATTATAGTATACGTTCGCACGCCCCCACCCCCCACACACACACGCGCTCACACGCACACATTCTTATGATGTTCAGGAGATTATTTTTATTTAAAACGTATGATTCACCTTTTCCATTTCTCTAAATTTCATTTTCACGAAATATAGGTTGTAACTTCTTTTTCGCTTCACTATTTCGTTTGTATGACTTACGTATTGTATGGCGTCTTATTCTCTCTTGTAAATGGTTCTGATGTCAAACTAAACTATTGAACAATATATTAGGAGCATTGTCGTATCGTTACTTTCACAGGCAAATAAGCTATTATTTGCATGTCTTTCTCATTCTCTGTCTTTTATGTTATGTATGTATATGTGTATTTGTATGTGCCTGAAGGTGTGTCTGAGTATATGTACATGTTTGTGTATGTACGTATGTGAGCATGTGTGGTCTAGTCTTTATTGATTGATGGCCACACAAAATATACTCCAGTTGCCACACAACTCCTATTGAAATAGACAGATTGTCGCCCTTTCTCTCTAAATAATGCTGCATTATTTGAAGGTACGTTTGGGATTGATGGATAGAACAAAAACTAATACTTTTGAAATTTTGATAAACCTCAATATCACTAGCTGCAAATAACCCTTCTTCGTTTATATAAATCTATCAACGGTAAAATCGCCATTTTGCCTTCTTAAATACTATCTGAAATCCCCGCTGGTGTATCATTCTTTGTGTTTATAGTTTTATTGGTTCCTTTTCGTATACATAAATAGCGTTTCCTGCCGCATGTGACGTTCCCATCTATTTTCTTTTAAATTACCGCTTGTGTCTCGATCTAAGAAATGTTTTTGTTTTGCAGCTTAGTAACTATATCCTGTAGACAATTGTCTACTGCTAGGTAGGTACTTCACAATGTATATATACACACTGGAAGCTTTAAAAGTGCCCTACATTAACAGTAACAACAGTAAGTTGTAGTATCAACATTAACTGAGGATGTAAAGAAATAAGCTGAATGTGTTTTATGTATAGAGGTGGGGTACGGAAATTGCAGTTGGGTGGCCTTCTGTTTACGATCAGTAAAATTCGGAAACACCTTTAACTGTTCGTACACAAAGTTTTCTTCATATTTCCGATTCCTTTAATTTTTATTCTGTTTATTATTATATTGTTGTATTTGTTTTTTTGTTGTTGCTGCTGCTGTAGTTATTGTTGTTATTACTATTGTTATTATCATTATTTTGTGAGAAATATAAAACCATCTTAAGAATCAGCAAAAGAGATGATAGTATGTGCAGAGATGATAGTATGTGATAGTATGATGAAGGCTGTCGTTGTTATATCTCATGTAGAGCTTGCAAACGTATTTGAATCTTAGACAAATGTGTGTGAGTATGCATGTATTACTTATTCCTTTATATAGATAGATAGATAGATAGATAGATAGATAGATAGATAGATAGATAGATAGATAGATAGATAGATAGATAGATAGATAGATAGATAAGCCTTGCTGTGAGAAAAAAAAAAGAAGTTTAAAATCCTCTTATGCATTTTTGATATGCAAAATAAAACAGAGTTGAGAAGTCTCCTGCCTGACCATTTCATTGTTTATTGCCCACTCTGTAGGGAAGACCTGACCGGTTTCCTTCCCCATTGAATAGCATTGAATATTCAGCTAATATATATAGTAGTCATAAATAAAGTTATTAAATTGATATTCAAATATATTTCATTAATTATGACATGATTATATTATGTATGAGATATGCATTGTTTAGTATGTACTTGGAGGTTATTCCAGAGAACTAATGCTCTTTGGATATGACTTGGCGTAGAGATACATACGAGACGAGGCCTGGAAAGGGGTCACAGTATGATGAGGATAGGAGAAACGCGTGTCTCGAGTGAATTTGAGTGGAGATGATGTAAAACTACCCAGCCCCGATCAGCGGAATTCACTGTAATAACGGTCAAAAATACAGAGAAATTACATTCAGCGCGTCAGTGGAAAAAAGGATGCAATGGGCTTGCGAACGATTCAATGCCAATCAGATAGTTCAAATCTGCGTGGGACGTACTTTAGGGTGTCAATATGTATGGCAGTAAATTAAGGCGATGAGCTGGCAGAATAGTTACCATGCCGGGTAAAATGTTTAGCGGTATTTCGTCCGTGTTTATGTTCTAAATTCAAATTCCGCATCGGACGACTTTGCGTTCATCATTTTGTGGTCGATAAAATAAGTACCAGTCGAGCACTAATTTTGATGGCCTTGCGCCAGAATTTCAAACCAATATGTAGAGCTCCGGCGTGCTAACGATCTTGCCAGCTCACTGCCTTATCTGAATTGAAAATTAGAGTTATTGAGTAAACGTAATTCAGACTTCGTCGTGAAGTCTTTTAATCTAAAGTGTTCCGGTAGATAATAATCTAATCTTATTTAAAGAGACATAATATATCTAGGATTACAATATCCAGTGTACCTTTCAACAGTTCAGACAGTAAAGTGTGATTTGGGCGATATATTGCTGATCTTTTAAACCGATCCAGTGATTGCATAAAGAAACAGTTGGCTTATAGATAATTATTGAAAATATTCGATATTTGCTCATCTGTCCTATATGCATGGTAGCTTATAGGTATCAAAATATCGTCCAGGTTCATACGTGCAAGGTTGTGTCTGTATTACCTGGTTTAATGTTCTAAAATTTTTTTCTTGGTTTTGAGTTACTGAAATTAAAGCATGTCTGTAATACTCGTGCGTCTTTTACGCCATCAAATACAGTAATTAATATTTGTAAGAATGCATGCAGTATATTTCACTCAAAGAAATACTCTTGAAGGTTTGATATTGTGCAACACCAAATGGCACCGAACAACAAGTTGTAGTCTAAACGTAGTTTTATGTCTCAAATCTTATTTTCTGAAGCAAAATTACACCGATTCTACTGACTGGTTTGCAACAAAGAAGAAGATGTTTAACAATTGACATGAACAAAGAATTTATATTTATGTGAACAAGCAAGACAGTAAGGTGGCAAATTCGTTAGCACGTCCGGCAAGTTGCTTAGCAGCATTTCGTCCATCATTACGTTCGGCGATCAAATTCTGCTGACGTCAACTACGCATTTGGTCCTTCCAAGATCAAATTTAAAAAAAAAAAACGACAGTTGAGCACTGGGGCCAATGAAACCGTCTAGCCCCTTTCCCCCGAAATTTCAGGCATTGTGCCTAAAGTAAAAAGGATATGTATGTATGTATGTATGCATGTATGTGCATACGTACGTATGTACGCATCTATGGATTTATATGCGTACGTCTTTTTATGTGCGTAAATATGCGTGTGCGTGTGTGCGCATGTAAGTATTTATATAAGACAATGAAGATAAATAGCAACACATAATAGAAAACGGTTTTTAGAAGTTTAATCTACGCTAACAACGTATAAAACCGTTGTTTTATTCCCTGCTGCCATAAGCATCGTGTTTGGCAAGGGGAATTAACAAAGTACTCTTGACTCCTTCGTAGCGTTTGGCTTACATTAAGGAAGCTTTTACGACCCATGGCAACGTGTAGGTGGCACTGTTGTAGCTTTTATAGTTAAGCTGTTTACAAAAGATTGCAATATTTATATTTCATTTTCCCGTGCTGTTTTATGCCATTTTTAGATAAAATACCTAATGCTGTGTTTTTTTATATGTATATATATATATATATATATATACATATATATATATATATATATATATATATATATATATATATATATATATATATATATATATATATATATACATACTTGCGAATGTATTTTCCATTACTTAGGTATGGCTTTCGTTCCGCTTTAAAAAGCACCCATTACAATAATGGTGTCCGAAATAATAATAAAAAAATCTTATAGGCTTAATACATAAAAATGGAGTTTGCTTTTCAACACCGCTAAGCAAGTATTGAATATTATCTCGTTACGTTATAAAGCCGTATTACTTATTACTAAAGAATAACTGTCATATTTGTCTCTTCGGAACAGTGTTACCTGCAGTCAGATTATTAGAGTTCCAGAAGATTTTAATCAAACACAGAGTAAATGTTTTACAGCGAAATGCACAAACAGAACAAATGGCGTATATAAACTTATAACATGGTGACATGTTGTATTGCTTATATGTTGTATGTTATATTGTAGGTTTTGTTAGAAAGATGTTTATAAGCGTGTTTATAAATATGTCTGTTGAGAAACGCAAATATTACACAGTGATCTGATGCACATATATTAGACAAAGACACTCATACACTCGGGCACGCATGCATGAACACACACACTCATACACACACATATACACACATATTATATATACATAGTGTTGCATACACATCATATGTGTGTGTGTGTATATGTGTGTGTGTACGAACAACTCTCGCTTCTCCTCATTGAGTATTGTTGGAAAATTGCCGCCCATACCTTTCTATACACGTGCGGACGCACACACACACACATACATATAAGCATACATATACATACACACATATATATAAATATATATGCATATATACATACATGTATATATATGTATGTGTATATATATATATATATGTGAGTGTATATATATATATATATATATATATATATATATATATATATATATATATATATATATATATATATATATATACATACATATATATGCTTAGTCTGTATGTGCCATTACTCGTGGGTTCTCAACTTAGGTGAGTGAGGTTCGAGAATAAGAATGAATACTATTCCGGTCTACCTAACAGTATTGAGTACTTTTTTCTCATAACTGGATTTCACATCAGCATAACGCTACCACCCTAAACAATATATTTCGCACGTTACAGCATGAAACATTCTGAGAATTCCCCTTTGTTATGTCATTCTTCTTTTTCTTCTTCTGCTTCTTCTTCATCATCCTCTCAAAATTGGTGGCCTGTGCCAAACTTTGAAATCATTATTATTATTACTGTCATTGTTTGCCATGCCGGATAAAGAGGCTTAGTGGCATTTCTTCTGGTTCTTTATGTTTTGGGCTAAAATTTCACTGATAGCAATTTGTTATTGATACGATTATTATTGTTATTATTATTATCATTATTATTGTTGTTATTGGGGGCGGCGAGCTGGCAGAATCGTTAGCACACTGGACAAAATACTTAGTGGTATTTCGCCTGTCGGTACGTTCTGACTTCAAATTCCACCGAGGTCGACTTTGCCTTTCATCCTTTCGCGGTCGATAAATTAAGTACCAGTGAAACACTGGGGTCGATGTTATCAACTAGCCCCCCTCCCCCCACCACCACTCTCCAAAATGTTAGGTATTGTGCCCATAGTAGAAAGGATTATTAATATTTATACTCATCGTCGTCTTCTGCCTCATCTTCTCTTCATCATCATTTTCTCCTTCCTCTATTTTGCTTCTTCCTTTTCATTCTGCCATACTTATCCTGTTAGGCAATCACGGACCTACCAAACCTGTCCTGTCCTACACAAAATTTAGCACATTTTCCGGTCGGTCGTTCTATTGCCTTTTAGTAAAAACATCGAGTATCCACTCCTTCTCTCTCTTCTTCTTTCTCTTTTTCTATCTCACTCCTTCTCACTCTCCGTTTCTCTCTCTTTATGTACCTATGTATCTATCTCTTATGTATCTATCTCTAACTTCCCTGGCCTCATCTTTTTAATTGCTCAGCTGTCACTAAGTTCTCTTAGGTTGCTCTATCACATGTGATGTTCAATTAACTTAGTCCGTTGCTTCTTTACGATCTTATAAGGTTTTCTTGTGGTTTCTGTTATCTAAATACTTCAACGCTTTTTTTTTTACTCAATCATAGTGTTCTTTCAGCGTTGGTTTAACTAACCACGTCTCTGTAGCATTGATAAGATGTTGCACTTGTTTATTGTTGCTCCAAGTCACAGACATATATAAGGATGGGCTGTACGAATGTCCCTCTAGGAATCTTTATTTTATTCTTATTGATAGCAGTTCGTTTGACAATATATGTTTGATCTCACCGAAAGCACCCTTAGGTTTTCCGTCCTTTACATCCATTCTTTGATGTTTTCCTCATCTAATACAAATATGGCTTCCAAATCGTCTTTTTTTTCTTCTTATATTGTTTCTTTAATTTGTACTTTGTCGTATAATGACAACAATGATTTAACACAACCCTCCGTTAAATAACATACAGAAAAATTTCTTCAGGGCATTGTGCAAAAGGAGATAACTATATGTGGTCCTTCAACTAGTGTGATATAACAGCCAAATATTTTCCTCAAATCGCACACAGCTACCTTAAAAAAAAATGGAAGAACACATATTAGAACAATGTAGTAGATATTCTATACCTACAATAAAACGGAATTGTCTCGATTTGATACATTTAATCTTAAGTATCTCTCATCTGAGTTGAAATGGTGTTAAACAACATCAGCCAAGGTACCATTGAAGAAACCTCATTAAAGTCCCTTGACCTGCTAGAAATAATCACCAAATCGCCGCCAAAATCACAGCTTGCAGCTAGATATGAATTGTCGTTTAAGAAAGGACACGATGGTCACAGTTAGAATATATTTGATCAAACGTCACTTCAATAAAATCTACTTTAGCCCTAAATAATAGGAATGGCTATTAAACATTTGGTCGTTGTTGCTTAGCCTTCAGCTAGGTTTGAGTGAGTAAACATCTGATCAACTGAATCTCACTTGAAATTATCCTCGCATGGCTTAGTGGCTAGGTCATTCGGTGCACGATCGTAGCGTGGTGTGTTTGATTTCCGGCTACATGTTGTGTCCTTGAACAGGACACTTTATTTCCTGTTGCTCCACCTCACTCAGCTGATGAAATTGCTTACTAACTTTATTTCAAAGCGCCAGCCTTGTCATAGTCTGTGTCACTCTCAGTCTCCCAGAGAACTACGTTAAGGATACTCGTCTCTGTGGATTGCTCTGCGACTTGCACGTTATTATCCCGAACACACTGTTCTGTTGAGCGGATCAGCTGGAATAGAACCCTCGTCGTCGCAACCGGTGGAGTGCCAGTTGTTTTCAGATAAAGTGTATGTAGGACTCCAGTGTGTGCTTTCCTTTCTAAGTAAGTCGTGTGACTTTCTGTTTTTGACCAATTAGAACTAGCTTTCACGTCTTTTAGACAAAATGACACGTGTGCGCGAGTGAGTAAGAGTGTGTGTGTGTGTGTGTGTGTGTGTGTGTGTGTGTGTGTGTGTGTGTGTGTGTGTGTAAAACTACATCACATATTGCAATATTCCATTTTTGAGGGAGTAGGAATTGGTTTGAAAGAGATTTAGTTATAATGTATGTATATTCGAGGGGTGGGGCCTAAACAATTCCTGGCTTTGAGTAAAAGAAAATACAGTTAATTATGATTTTATTCAACGTATTCTCCGCCTCAGATTCGTACACTTATTGCAGTGGTCCTTCAGTTTTTTTTTCTGTAAAAGACCTCGGAAGGTTAGGCCTCCAACCAGGCCTTTCGCAATACCCTTAAAGCCAGGAACTTTTCAGCACCACCACCCCCTCCGTATATGACGTGTTTCTGCATTTATGCAGACTAATACATTATATCACCTCTCTGAACAGAAATCCAAATATTTGTCAATGATTTCTGTTACTCATGCGTTTCAACAACTTGCTACCTTTCACACTCGCCCACTACATGTTCATAAACCTAAAATGTCAACAGTAAAGTCCTTATTGGGAAAAGCTTCTGGATTGTTGTCTCTCAGAGAGGAATTCAACTAATAAAAAAGTAAATTATTTAATAAGTTACATATTAGTCAATAATGAATATATACAACTTAGTAAACCAAGCGATGGAACAATACAGACGAAAATTAAATACAATACAAGCAATACATTACAACATGCATCAATGAAACAGCACATAAAAGGTAATAAATGAACCAAATGTTTATTGGGTATATCATTATGGAAAATACTGATAAAACTGATGACAATACGCATTGCACACAATAATAGAATAGTATTAATATCTTGCAAAAAAACGCTAAAATTGATATCTAAACATCAACTACAAGCGATAATCTACTAGATGTATTCCAGGTGAGTTAACTTCATGTACATTGGTCAATCATGCTTTTAAACGGAGCCATTGGAACATTAGGTAGTATAATACGAAAGTAAATAGAAGCCATAGAAACATATCAGTTGATAACAGCCGTTCTCTAAAAGAAGTGTAAAAAAATTACTGAAACTTTATCAATAGCTGGAAGAGTTATTAAAGCATCGGATCGAATCACCAGTGGTATTTCTTCCGGATTTTTACGTTCCGAGTTCAAACACCACTGAGGTCGAGTTTGCCTTCCATTCTTTCAAGGTCGATAACATAAAACGCCAGTCACATATTGGGTGGATGTAATTGATTAACCCCCTTCGATTAAAACTGCTGTTCTTGACCTAAAAATTGGAAATGATTTATTAATAGAGAGGGCAATTGGAAGGGACGTGGGTAGGTGATCTTTCGATCAAACTAAGAAGACCGTGCTACCATTGTTCTTTCCAAATTGCTGATACAATATATCGAGTGCAGCGCCGTGGCAGATGTGTTTGGTGTTTTCAATGATGGGGTGGAATTTGAACCCAGAAAAGATAACTGCAACATAACCCTTCCGACGCTCTAAAAATTCCACTTTTCCAGCACTCTTCTTAATCGATCCCGAAATGTTGAAAATAAAGTTATATGTATGTATGTATGTATGTATGTATGTATGTATGTATGCATGCATGTGTTTATAATATCCCTATATATAAATATATATGTTTGTATGTATGTATGTTTGTATGAATAGGACAACAAAAGAAAGAAAGAGACCGCGATATTATGTAAATAGAGGAATTTATCTGTAAAAATATGTGACACTTATTCGGTAGCCATGATAAAACTCAGAGTTTCGGATGCCGGGATGGAATTTTCAATGGCGGATAACTGAAGAGATGTTGGCGTGAGTTCCCAACCCGGCATCCGAAACTCGGAATTTTATCATGGCTACCGAATAAGTGCCACACACACACACGCACACACACACGCACACACACACGCACACACACACACACACACACACACACACACACACACACACACACACACACACACACACACACACACACACACACATATATATATATATATATATATATATATGTTATGTAAGGACAATAAACATTATAAAGAATGATACAGAAAGAACATAGTTTGGCAAACATAATATTTTAACTTTTAGGAAGATTAAATAAGTGTCAAGACGATTCGGAAGATTGTCATTCATCAGAAAGTAGAAGGAAAACGAGAAGCATAAGGTGACAGGAAGACGAAACGAAATAGGGTGCAAGCTTTGCTGCTCTACTTAAACTAAACATCAACCTTCTCCTCCACTATCCATGCTTTACTCCAATATGCGTACACACTTACATACATACTAAAATAGACCTTGTGCTGATGTTAGTAATAATCATTAGAATGTGTCGTAACAAATAAAAGAGAAAAGAAATGAGTAAAATAATACCGTAGTTTGACACACGATAAAACGTTAAGAAGTATATCTTTCATTAGACTCAAGGCTGTGAGGTCACAGTCACTCCACATAACAAAATCGTTTGAACTAATCAATGAAATAATTAAGTGACCTTCAGAGTGTGGTGGCGGGTATCTGGTGTGACGTGCGTTGCTTAGGATTACGGCAGATCAATGTCAGATAACATCTGGAGAAAAATATGCGAACCTCGTCTGATTCTAGGGTCATTAGTTAATTGAACGAAATTAAGCGAGACTATCTGCGGAAAGATCTTTTTCAATTTGCCTGGCAGCTATGGGGTTTTGACACAGGTTTACAGATATATGTTATAAATCTAACTGAATACTGAATATAATCACAAAATGAACTGCTTAAAGCCACTGGTTATTCCTAATTTTCTTTCAGTTAAGGTTAAAAAATTATTATATAATACATTACAAATATTAGCTTGCAAAAATTTATTCTGTATGAATATATGCATTTAAGCATACACACGTTCACATATATGAATATATGGATATACATATATATGTGTGTGTGCGTGCGTGTGTGTGTGTGTGTGTGTATATGTGTGTGTGTGTGTGTGTTGTTTCTTGACTTTCAGCGTAACCTGAATTTAACGTACGATAGCGTCGTCTTATAAAGGTAATCCCATAACCCTGCCTTCCCCATTTTATATATATATATATATATATATATATATATATATATATATAAATTAAAATTTAGAGGTATATATATATATATATATATATATATATATATATATATATATATATATAGAGAGAGAGAGAGAGAGAGAGAGATAGATAGATAGATATCCTTCCCTCTATCTCTTGACCGTGTGGTCCTTCAGGCATTTGTCGATATGTATATATATATATATATATATGTGTGTGTGTGTGTGTGTGTGTGTGTGTGTGTGTGTGTGTGTGTGTGTGTGTGTGTGTGTGTGTGTGTGTGTGTATACAACTAAATAACATATTTATGAATGATGTCGTTTTCTCAAATGCATCATTTATCTTAAATGTGGCAAGGATTTGAACGAAATATGTGAGGAAGAGAATGACAAAGACCGAAGGGAAGATGGCGTTAAAAACAAAATATCAAGCGATACACTACTTGACAATGTATGCTAAATGAATTATTTTTAACGTAGACAATTGAAGAGAGGCGGTAGAGACCGAAAGAGACTGAGTGAGAGAAAGAGAGAGGCAGCGTTGCAGAGGAAGAAAAATGAAAATGACACAGTGATCTGGGAAAGACAAAATGTTTTAGATGGAATGGTACAGCAAGGATCATGAATGAAGTGTGTATGTGTGTGTGTGTGAGAGGGAGATCGAAGGCCGAAGAGAAGAAAACCTTGAAAAAAGAAAGCATTAATACATTATACGTGACCGTTAAATATCTAAAAGAACATGCCTTGAGAGCGAGAGGGATTGAAAGAGAGAGAGAGAGAGAGTGTGTATGTGTGTGTGTGAGAGAGAGAGAGAGAGAGAGATGTGCTGCACTAAATAAAAATTTGTTTTCTGATTGATAGTAGAGAAAAAAAAAGAGATTATAAGTTTGAAATTTGTATGTACTCGTATCTTCAGTACTAAAATTTGTTTGAAAATTATTTTGATTAAAATATAAATATTAAAGAATTTTTCAGAAGTTTATAGACAACGGAAACTCTAACAAGTACTATCTTTTATTAAAAATCTACGCAATTCCAATTAATTAATAACCAGCTTTCTATATCATAGTAGACATGCATACATGTCTAGATGCTGATTTCAAATTTTGGCTCCAGGCAAGCATTTTGGGGAGAGAGGTAAATCGATTACATCGAGCCCATTGCTGAATTGGTACTTATTTTATCAACCCAGAAAGGATGTAAAGCAAAGCTGACCTCGGCGGTCATGTGGATTCAGAACGGAAAGACGAACGAAATGCTGCAAAACATTTTGCGCGGTATGCTAACGAATCTGCCAGCTCGCCGCCCTAAATATGCAAATATCAAACATATATTTTTATATGGATATACATGTAGATGTATGTATGGATGTATATATATATATATATATATATATATAGTGTAGTATATTGCCACTTAAGTGTGGCTGACCCCTAGGGGTGGATGTTACTGTTGCTTTTAGCCCCAGGAGGACATCTCCTCCTGGGGCTAAAAGCAACAGTAACATCCACCCCTAGGGGTCAGCCACACTTAAGTGGCAATATACTACACTTTATCGTGCAGTTACTGTTAATACTTCATTTAGAGAATTAACATTGCTTATATATATATATATATATATATATATATATATACCTGTCTGGCTCTCTCTCTCTCTCTCTCTCTCTCTCTCTCACTCTCTCTCTCTCTCTCTCTCTCTCTCTCTATATATATATATATATATATATATATATATATATATATATATATATGAAGCACGATTTATTCGCGATCAGAGTTGTTGGAAAACCGAAGTACTAGTGTATATATCTATGTGTGTATATATATATATTTCTTTTTCGCATTTCGTTTGCAATATATTTTATGTGAGTTTGTGTGTTGAAGCATATTCTGTTGTGTCTGGGGAGAGTTCATTCACTTTTATGCCTTATAATTTAACACACTCACCGGCAAAATTTCCACTCATTTACTTATTTATTCATTTCATATATATATATATGTCTGTATGTATTTATGTGTACACGCACACACACACACACACACACACACACACACACACACACACACACACACATACGCATATGCGCATATGTATGTATAATATCAGCGAGTCGATATCTATCCTGAAACATTCAGTTTATTAAAATGTCCGAACACAATTCCTTTCCAACAAAACATGGAATTACAACGGAATTGGATTTTCTATCTAAATAATTCCATGATTGCTTCACTTGGCAGACACGTTCTTCGTTTATTCTTCTGCTTCGTTCTTTTCTTTTCTTTTCTTTTCTTTTCGCTGTCTTCTTCATATTCTAGTTTTTGTATTGTTGTACGTTTCTACATTGTGTCCTTTATTCAAATATTCCCAAACGTACCTTTTTTATTTCAATAGATCACAGAAAAGAAACTATATTATATAGTTCCCAACCTTCCCATCAAACCGTAACCATTCTTCTTCCATTGTATTTTCGAACAAACAAATGTCGCAAATTCCTTTCTTTCTCTTTTTTTCCTTCTCTTTTTTTTTCCTTCGTTCTTTCTTTCCTTCCTTCTAACGTCGTAACATACCCTTGATTTTCATCAAGAACTAACATATGAAGAAGATGGCTGACTAAAACGATCGCTATCTAAAAGCAGCATTCCTTCTTCGTCTAAACACTGCTGCAAGCCGGAATTCTTCAACTTTTAGCACAGTGAAGTGGAAATAAAACGAAATCATATTGTTCCTTTCTCTCTTTCTCTTATATTATTATTTATTGTTATTATCTTTTCATTATTTATTTTCTTATTTATTTCAGTTTTTTTTCTTTTCGCTTTTTTCTCCCCAAGAGAAGTCAGTGACATTAAACCGTCTGAAGAAACATTAGCCATTTTCGCATTGTCATAAAATTCTCATAAAATTTACTAATTGTTTTGAAAACCCAAACTGTTTAGATCATTTAACCCATTATGTCCGAAAATCCTACTCATCATCTTGTAGTTTTTACTACTACTACTACTACTACTACTACTACTACTACTACTACTACTACTACTACTACTACTACTATTATTTCTTTCGGCCAAGTAGTTTTGTAGATTGTTTTTCAGGAATCTTCTATTCTCTTTCTACTAAAAATAATAGGCAAAACCCTTCGTTTGTACTATTGTGTATATTGTTGATCTTATTGTCATTAGTTTTGTTATTTTTTACCCTTCCCCCATCATTCTTTTTTTTTTCCTTCTACACATCTCTAAGAATGTCGGTAACGTACCGTCTTTTTCGTTTATTCCTCCACTCCATGCCGTCTCAACTTTCTTGCTAACACTGATGGTGTTGTTCAGTGCAGGTGGTGTACTGGGTTAGCTGCGCACTTCCGGTGCTAAGCCACCGAATCAACACGTGCGCAGGGTTGAAAGGAATAAATAGTATGCGTTCTTTTACTTTCTATTTTTTTTTCTTGCATTTTCCTTTAGTAAGCCTTTATTATGAGAATTATTTCGCATTGCCATTTTTTACTTCTCTTTTAAAGTTCCTATAACATCCTATTGTCATCACCAATAACAACTTTCGACGTTGTCATCTCAGCATAATTTTTTTTCTCTTCATCTTCACTAACTGCTAACCATAACCGGCATTATTAACATAAACACACATGTCTATGAACGATTAGAAAAAAAATATATATTTACTAACTCCATTGCATGGCCCCTCCAGTAACTAAACATTTTTTCCATAGCTTCGGGCCGACTATTTCGTTAGGAATAAATTTAGCAGAAGGAAACTGCGTGGAAGTATACATACGTACAGACAAACAGACGGACAGACAGACTGATAGACAGGTATAATGGATGGATGTATGGGTGGACAGCCAGACAGACAGACAGATAGATAGATAAATAGATAGATAGATAGAGAGAGAGAGAGAGAGAGAGAGAGAGAGACAGACAGACAGACAGACAGACAGACAGATATATATATATAGGCTTCCCAATTCTTATCCACGTGTCGGTATTAATAATCGAGATGTCGCTACCAGTAGGTAGTTGTAATTTAATATTCAATTCGTTTACTTTTACATGTACAAATTTCCTATTTTCGGTGTCGCTTCTGCTTTGCATCGAGAAAACTCTAGAATTTTTTATGTTCGACCTTCTTTACTTCGTTCTGCAATGTGAGCTCTTGTGTCCTAGTTTTTGAATACTGTAACAATTTTGGGTTTTGAAAGGACAATCCTTTCCACAGCATGGGTTTGGTCTTGACATTTTTTTTTGTTTGTTTATACCTTCCCGGTCCACATGCTTGTACTAGTGAGGACTCCTTTTATCTTTACATCCTGACATAAGTTTACCATTATTTGACACTGCTCTGTAACTGTATGCAGAGTTAAGCTTTGGTCCACTTGTTCAAGTTTTGTGAGAATTCTTTCACGTATCTCTGCATCTTTGTTTGCCGTAAACCCTTGTACGAAAATGAGGCTCTTAAACATATCAGAAGTTAGTTCCTTCAGTTTAAACCTTTGGCACATTCAGTTTACGGCCCCGGCATACATGACAAAGTCTTCATCCTCTCTTTTAACTAGATTCCAACACTCTCATCGAGTGTTAAATAGGGAACTCTTATCACTGAATATGTTTGATGGTAGTTCGACTGTTTCCCGGAAACCAATTTCAGAAGTGTTTTTGAGTGGTATGAAATTACAATATCTTTCATGTCCAACCGGCGCTTGTTTACATAATAATAGTATTGCTTTTTCGTTGTGGACTTTCAATCTTCCCTGAAGATTTCTTCGTACCTCTTAAAGTACGCTGCAAACGTTATACCCTCCTCTCTGGGTCATAACTGAATTCTGTTGTAGAGTTCGATACGCCGTCTGGGGAAAACGAACTTATAGTGTTTCTGGGCTTCTTAAGATATAGCTACATTAACTGTTGCTTTTCTTGTTGTTGAAGTTGTTGTTTCCGCAAAGCCTATCGCTGTTCTGGCTTCTGTTTTGCAACTGTATTATAGAAGCTAATAGTTCTTCCATAATTAACAACTTTGTATTACAAAAAATGTGTTAACTGAGGCCTGCGTGAGCTTCGAATCCTCGTTACCAATATTGTAACGTACTTACTCGTCTCCAATTATCGTAGTATCGCCACTATTTATGACGATACTTGTATACACTATAACCGTGTAGTGACATATAACGAAGTAAGGTAGCAACGACGTAACAATCCGACAAACTACCAAAACGACACCTTACGACTTCCTGCGACTAACGCCTGCTTTTTCTGTCTCTCACTCAGACCGCTACTATTTATAGTCGTTCAGTCAAATCTATTCTCGCAGGTAGTGTTGTTACTCTCGCCATAGCATATATAGAAACACATTATATTACACGTACATGCACCTATGAATGAATATATATGTAAACGAATATGTAAATGAACATATTTATATATATATATATATATATATATATATATATATATATACATATGTATATAGGTATGTGTATGTGTGTGTGTCTGTAGTGTGGTTATATGTCTGTGTGAGAGGATGTACGTGTTAATAAGCTTGAATCATTAGGTATAAATGAGCTATATTGCATATCTGTCGCTGTTGCAATTATTTATGTTGCAACTGTGCGAATACATATTCTTTTTAGTCCTTTATAGGTTTCAGAACATTACCCGACGCACATTCTGAAGCACTATCTTCGATACTCAGTTATACTGCCACGGAATCGAACTAGCAACCACAAAGTTCCAAAGTTATATATATCAGAAACAAGTTTAAAATAATGATCATTACATATAATTCCTTTATTAGAGCAAATTTGGCTTACAGCTGTTTCCAGTGGTCATTACAGATACGTTTCTGATAGGTTTACTCAATTGGTCTATTGATCAATTGAGGTAAATTGAACGCCCTAAAAAAATTAATACTGCTTTCATCAGAAGCAATGCTGGAAATAGCATATATATATATATATATATATATGTATATATAAAGTGTAGTATATTGCCACTTAAGTGTGGCTGACCCCTAGGGGTGGATGTTACTGTTGCTTTTAGCCCCAGGAGGACATCTCCTCCAGCTGGCTTATCGACACACGACTGTGTCCTGTTTGCCAAGGGAGTTATCCCTCTCACCTCGATCAGCAGCACGAACGTATCCGGATTTCAGGGTTATTTCCCTTCGTCGGCGTTCGACAGCTGATGACCTTGGTGAGAGAGACAAAAACCTGGCAAACCTTATATCTTCTTTTCCAGTGAAATTCTTCACTGATATTGAAAAGGTGAAAACAAGCAATGTTAATTCTCTAAATGAAGTATTAACAGTAACTGCACGATAAAGTGTAGTATATTGCCACTTAAGTGTGGCTGACCCCTAGGGGTGGATGTTACTGTTGCCGACGAAGGGAAATAACCCTGAAATCCGGATACGTTCGTGCTGCTGATCGAGGTGAGAGGGATAACTCCCTTGGCAAACAGGACACAGTCGTGTGTCGATAAGCCAGCTGGAGGAGATGTCCTCCTGGGGCTAAAAGCAACAGTAACATCCACCCCTAGGGGTCAGCCACACTTAAGTGGCAATATACTACACTTTATCGTGCAGTTACTGTTAATACTTCATTTAGAGAATTAACATTGCTTGTTTTCACCTTTTCAATATCAGTGAAGAATTTCACTGGAAAAGAAGATATAAGGTTTGCCAGGTTTTTGTCTCTCTCACCAAGGTCATCAGCTGTCGAACGCCGACGAAGGGAAATAACCCTGAAATCCGGATACGTTCGTGCTGCTGATCGAGGTGAGAGGGATAACTCCCTTGGCAAACAGGACACAGTCGTGTGTCGATAAGCCAGCTGGAGGAGATGTCCTCCTGGGGCTAAAAGCAACAGTAACATCCACCCCTAGGGGTCAGCCACACTTAAGTGGCAATATACTACACTTTATCGTGCAGTTACTGTTAATACTTCATTTAGAGAATTAACATTGCTTGTTTTCACCTTTTCAATATCAGTGAAGAATTTCACTGGAAAAGAAGATATAAGGTTTGCCAGGTTTTTGTCTCTCTCACCAAGGTCATCAGCTGTCGAACGCCGACGAAGGGAAATAACCCTGAAATCCGGATACGTTCGTGCTGCTGATCGAGGTGAGAGGGATAACTCCCTTGGCAAACAGGACACAGTCGTGTGTCGATAAGCCAGCTGGAGGAGATGTCCTCCTGGGGCTAAAAGCAACAGTAACATCCACCCCTAGGGGTCAGCCACACTTAAGTGGCAATATACTACACTTTATCGTGCAGTTACTGTTAATACTTCATTTAGAGAATTAACATTGTATGTATATATATATATATATATATATATATATATATGTGTGTGTGTGTGTGTGTGTGTGTGTATGTGTGTGTGTGTGTGTGTGTGTGTGTGTGTGTGTGTGTGTGTGTGTGTGTGTGTGTGTGTGTGTGTGTGTGTGTGAAGTATTCACATTGGTCTACATACAATTACATACTAAAAATTATATGACGTTTAGACATGGAAATTAATTATTTAATTTTGATTTTATCCCTATTGTTCGAAATATTTTTATAATGAGCGCTGACCACTAACAAAAAGGGGAATTAACCTTACTGCCAGAAAGATGAAAACAAGGGGTGAAAACATGATGCAGTGAAGGTGTTAATGGCATCATGCACTTAACCCTCATTCCGAATATTCGTTCGTCGTTATATAGAAACATGCATACGTCGTGCAATTCGTTGTAAATAAAGAAATAAACATGGAATTGCTCATTACCATCTCGCAATCCTTATCATTGTTGACGGAAATTACTGCTACACCTTGTAATAGAATAAGATAACTGCTACTCATTAGATGCCGGATCCATCTTAACCGGAAGAAAACTTCAACGATATGAAGCATGATCTTCTGGGCAAGAAAGACAGTTACACACACATAAACATTTGCGCATATTTATATCTATGTATATGCATATAAATGTACTTGTGTGTATTGTGTATATATTTATGTCTATATATATATACAAGTATGCATACATACATACATAATACATACATATATATATATATATATATATATATATATATATATATATATATATATATATATATATATATATATATATATATATATATGTATGTATGTAGATAGATAGATAGATAGATAGATAAATAGATAGACAGACAGACAGACAGACATAAAGGTGGAACACACACACATACATACGTGTATGAATTTATGTGTTGAAAGTAGGATGTAGCTGTACATGTATCATCTCTATTCATATTATGTTTATATATGTATGTAGTATGTATGTACGTATGTATGTGTGCATGTATGCATACATATATCTATGCATATTTGTATATATGTAGTATGTACGTTTGTATGTATGTAGGCATATGTATGCCTATATATTTATGCATATATGCATATATATATATATATACATACATACATGCATATATATATATATATATATATATATATATATGATATACACGTAAAGAGAATAAGAGAATAAGTATATAAATCAATAGAGTGAGAAAAGAGAGAAAGAAAGACAGAACAAGGAAGAGGGAGAAAGAGAGGGAGAGAGAGAGAGAGAGAGAGAGAAAGAGAAATAGAGATAGAGAGAGAGAGAGAGAGAGAGAGAGAAATAGACACAGATAGAGAAAGAAGGGAAGAGAGAAAGTGTGAAAATGATGGAAAACGAAAGAAATTTGTGTAATAGCTGTTTCTGCAGCAACTGGCAGCGCCAATTTAGAAATGCGTTAATTGAATTGCGAGCTGGCCTTGCAGGAGAAAGGGACTCTCTTTGAACAATGACCATGGCTAACTTATTGCCAGTGTCAAAATAATAAGAACGCTTTGCAGCTTCAAAGAATCAGCAGATATTACATTTGCTACGTTCGTTTTCCTAAATTTAGTGCCTGATATTAAGTGAAATGGAGAGGGCGCCACACAAACTAATAAATATTTGAGTCATAATCTAAATGCATAATTTGTTATTTTGAGAATAGTATAACTTAACTACGTGTCAAATGGATGTAACCGCCATATTGCTGGTTGGCATAACTTTGAAAAACAATATGAATAAAATAAATATTGCCATGTAGATTTCTTATGGCAAGTGTAAATGTTATGTAATAATGATATGATTAATGTTGGTTCATTCGATTTTTTATATTATTTGTGCGAGTGTGTGTGTGCGTGTGTGTGTGTGCGAGTGTGTCTGTTTGTGTGTGCGTGTTCATGTTTCGTATGTTTTGAGTTTTGTGCTATGGTGTTGTGTTTTGTTTGTTTGTATAAAGAAGACAGTGCAACTTGGCTCTTCTTGTGGGGTCTGTCTATTATATTCCTTTCGTGTGTGTTTTTGTGTGTATATTATTTTTTCATTTTTTTTTTCTCCTTTCTTCCCTTGTATCCGTCTTGTACTTGCTGCCCTTTATCTATGGTGTCATAGTTTAGCACTACCGTTGGCTAGTCCTTTATTATCTTACACATAGCGACAGACACACACATACACGCACACACAGAGAATACACACACATACGCACACAGTTATTTTACATATATGTGAGTGCATATGTGTACACACATACATACACACGCACATATGTGTATATATATGTGTGTGAATGTGTGTGTGTGTGTGTGTG
>NC_142940.1:40615699-40625699 GCF_046866305.1 Octopus bimaculoides
GCTGCCAATCTTCTAGTCTTTCTTTTTTTTTAGGACTATAGCACTATTTATGAGGATGTTACTGTTTTTGTTGTCGTTTGTTTTGTCGTTGTTGTTGACGCTCTTGCAGTTGTTGTTGTACAGTTGGTAGAAATGATCGCTCTTGTTATAGTATAGTTGGAGTGATAACAATACCAATAGTGGTAGTGGTGACTAACTGTTTACGTAATAGTAAGGAAGTTGTTTGCTGGTAGTAGTATGTGAACGATGACGATGATGATGACGACGACGATGAGGAGGGAGAGGAGGAGGACAGCGTAGGAGGAGTACGGCGTTGTGTGCGAACGAAGGCAAAATAGATGACAATCTTAGATTGGTATATATGAATATGCGTACGCTTGTGCGCACGCATGTGCTCAAGCACACGCACATACACACATATATTTCTGTAGACAGCGAATTTCATAGACAATCAGGCGCATACATATATGTATAAAGAAACAGAAAGATAGACGGACAGACAGACACACATACATGGACGTATTGACGTATGCATGGAATTATGGACGGCAAAGTCGGCCCCGGCAGAATTTGAACTCAGAGCATAAATTTGGACGAAATGCCACTAAGCATTTTGCCCATCGGGCTAACGATTCTTTTCCAGGCACAAGGCACGAAATTTTGGGGGATGGGGCCAGTAGATTAGATAGACCCCAGTACGCAACTGGTACTTAATTTATAAACCCCGAATGGATCAAAGGTAAAGTCACCCTCGGCGGAATTTGAACTCAGATTGTAAAGACAGACGGAATACCGCTAAGCATTTTGCCTGGCGTGCTAACATTTCTTATTTCTTTATTGCCCACAAGGAGCTAAACGTAGAGAGGACAAACAAGGACAGACAAAGGGATTAAGTCGATTACATCGACCCCAGTGCGTAACTGGTACTTAATTTATCGACCCCGAAAGGATGAAAGGCAAAGTAGACCTCGGCGGAATTTGAACTCAGAACGTAATAGCAGACGAAATACCGCTAAGCATTTCGCCCGGCGTACTAACGATTCTGCCAGCTCGCCACCTTTGAGATGTACATTATTATACTCACTATTTGCAGCACACGCTAACCAGTAAGCCCCATTTCTTTCACTAAGACCTCTCTTGCTATGATTCGACGATATTAAATACACCATAGAAATTTATGCTGACAGATCCATCTCCATTAAAAGTCATTTCAGCAGTAAAAAACTAGTGGACACTAGGCTCAACGTAATTGACTTGCCCCTCCCCCGAAATTGCTGGCTTTGTGCCAAAATTTGAAATCAGTATAAAATGGTCAGTAATTTTACTAGGAGTGTGTTAGTTGATTACATCAACTCCAGTGTACAACTGTTACTTATTTCTATTGACCCCAGAAGAATGAAATTCAAAGTTAACCCTGGTGCAATATGAACTCAGAACATAAAGAACCGAACTAAATGCCATTGTGTACTTTGTCCGACGTTTAAACAATTCTGTTAGCTTGTTGCCTTTTGTTAGTAATACAATATGGAATGTCAAAACAATATTTCGACCACTAATTTTACGAGATAATTCAAACAAAATAAAAAGTGATTAAGTTAGTGAAACACATTAGTTTCAAGATACAGAAATAAATTTATTTCTCAATCGCGTGATAATCAGGCGCATACATATATGTATAAAGAAACAGAAAGATAGACGGACAGACAGACACACATACATGGACGTATTGACGTATGCATGGAATTATGGACGGCAAAGTCGGCCCCGGCAGAATTTGAACTCAGAGCATAAATTTGGACGAAATGCCACTAAGCATTTTGCCCATCGGGCTAACGATTCTTTTCCAGGCACAAGGCACGAAATTTTGGGGGATGGGGCCAGTAGATTAGATAGACCCCAGTATTTATATATATATAAATAGCGTGATCAGGATAAACTATCCATATAATGCAGAAAAATACGTTGCCGACCAGCCATGAGATCCGAACTCACATCCATGTGATTACATGTCAAGTGCTTTACCACTAAACCAAGCTGTCCTGCAACGCATTCTTCTGCAATTTTAGAACTTATAAATTTAGCTTCATAAGACACTAACGTTAAATTCAACTTTGGCGAAAGGACAACAATTTTGCGGGGAGAAAGCAAGTCGATTATATCGACCCAGTGTTTAACTGGGACTTGTTTTATCGAGCTCGAGGGGACGAAAGGCAAAGTCGACCTCAGCGGAATTTGTACTCAGAACATACAGACGGACGAAATACCGCTAAGCCTTTCGACCGGTGCGGTGACGGTTCTGAGTGAAAATATTGCACTTAAAAGATGCATTTTGAAATGTCTTACCAAAGAACCCATATAGAAATTTCTACTGCACCACGCCACCAGGGATAGTGCCACCCACTTTGACTAGCAATGGACTACATAATCTTAAGAGTATAGTGAAACGGACGGATGTTGAATAGTACAAGTTCGTTATAGAACAGTTTGGTAAACCTACATAGAAGGACAATAGTGGCAGATATTGTTTACGTTTTTTTTTTTAGAATTTTTATTTATATTTTTCTTTTCTTTTCTTTTTTTTCTTGTGGAGAGAGAGGAATTGATGTTTATTTTCTTCTCTTTTTTGATAATATATACTTCCTGTGTAATAATGATGACAAGCAGGAAAGAAAGAGTAGAAATGTAAGAATGTGACAAGTAATAGGAACGGAAGAAACCTGCGAATGGAACAGGGAGAAGAGACTTCATTAAAATTGGTTAGAACTGCCAAGTTAAACAGAGTCTGTTCGCATTTCTCTGAAGGAAACCAATTTGTTGAAAATTAAAATGCTTTATAAAAAAAAGTATGCAACAAAATATATTTTTCTTTTCTTTATTACTTACTTCAAGGGCAAAATTATAGTGCCGCAAAAACTCAAGTATACCCCTCAAAATACACGCACACATACATACATACATACATACACGCACGCACACACACAAACACACACATAAACACAGATATATATACGTACACAAGCGTATATATATATATATATATTAAAATACCTATGCATATCCTAAAATATATAAACGAAAATAAGTGTTCCTTTGTATGTATATGTATATATGTATGTATGTATGCATGTATGTATGAATGTATGTATTTGTGTGTGTGTGTGTGTGTGTGTGTGTATATATATATATATATACACACACACACACACACATATATATGTATATATATATATATATATATATATATAACACTTCTCAATTACACACCATTTAAAAATATATACACGCATGTAAACGTAAATATATATATATGGGGGGGGGGTATGCAATTATACATATATAAACTTGTACAAGCATTTACATGCATATAATAAACACATACAGATGTATGAATACATAGCTCGATATGAGATGATATATAAATAAGTAGTTGTGTGTGTGTGTGTGTAAATGTGTGTGTAACTATATATATATATATATAAATCGTAAAATATAATTGCTAACTAAATGTGGCGGTCCCATAGAGGACAAATGCTACTGTTGTTTTTTAGCCACAGGAGGACATCACCTCCAGCTGGTTAACGACACACTGTCTGTGTCCGATTAGTATTTGCGAGAGGAAATCATCGTTCTCATCTCTAACCTTACGGGATACACACAGACCCAGGTTTCGGAATGGTAGCCCGTCATCAGTGTGTGATAACCACGAGCTACTGATGATAGCTCGTTTCACACGCAAAATACTATATGCTTTTACCAGTGACAAGATGTTGCTGATCTCGAAAAAGGAGAAATAAGCAACATTAAATCCCTGAGCGTGAAGTAAACAGTAGCAGTACGGAATCGTAAAATATAACTGCCAACCAAAGGTGGCAGCCCCATAAAGTACGATGCTACCACGTTGTAGCGACGGAGCCAGCAGACCAGCCTGGTTTCGGGCTATTTCTGCCTCACATCAATACTGGACACCTCTTCTGCTAGAGATGGCAGTAGCTCGCTTCTCCTCGCACTATATATAATTTCAAAGGTGGCATTAGCACGCCGAGTGAAATTGTTAGCGGCATTTCGTGTCTTTACGTTCTGTATTCAAATTCCTCCAACGTTGACTTTGTCTTTCATCCTTTCGGAGTCGATAAATTAAGTACCAATTTCGTACTGGGGTCGATCAAATCGACTGATCCCCTCTTCAAAACTTCGGGCCTTCTGACTAGAGCAGAAAAGAATATATATACTTTCAAGCGACGTACAATCGCTGATTCTGCTTCAAGCAAAAATGCTAGGTCTAGGGGTTAAAAAGTCGCAGTAAAGTCCGTTCGAACGGACAGCCATGTTGAAGTGGCTATGAACATTAATTGTTAGTACAACTACTGCGTTGATCTCTTAGAGAGATTTTAGAATTAGCAATTTTGCTTGTTGCAAAATCATCGGCTGTATGTAGCTTGAAATTGTATGTATTGCCAACAAAAGAGAGCTACTGCCATCTCTTGCAGACGAGGTGTCCAGTATTGAACACAAGAAGGGATACCTCGAAAGCAGGCTTATGTATACACACACACACACACACATATGCGTATGCATGTACGTATAGGTATGTGTGTGTGTATGTAAGTATTTATATGTGTGTGTCTATACATTGATGTATGTATGTTTGTATACATACCTATAACGATATATAAATCTAAAACTCCTCAATTTTTAGTCTGATAAGTGCCAACGTATGAAACTCTCGACCCTTGAATCACTCAGTTGCTTCTGATAAATATCAATTATATGTGTGTGTGTGTGTGTGTGTGTGTGTGTGTGTGTGTGTGTGTGTGTGTGTATACTATTTCTAGTTCAATTCTTCCTGTTTGCATCACCAAATCTGTAAATATATATATATATATATATATATATATATATATATATATATATATATATATATATATACATACATATTTTGTTGGTGTTTTACAAACGGGAGAATTAGAACCCGATACGTAAAGCACCGTGTATACAATATTCATTTTTTTTTTTTGTAGCTTAAAATCCCGATGAGATATTCAACAGTCTAAAGTTTCCTGCTAAAGCACTTTTTTCAAACTTTAATAAGTTTGCTAAGTTCTTTAATACGAAACTCTACGCCCTTTAGTATCTCCTATAGCTTACTCAGCCAACAAAAACAGCGTATGTGCGTCGGTGTGTATATGTGTGGGGGCGGAGGTGAGTATGAATGTACGTATGTATGAATGTATGTGTGTTGGGAGCGGGTTGAATGGGCGAAGCCATAAAATAGTGTTTTTAAGTTATATCCTTTTCTTCAACGAATTTTTCCTTTTGCACTTTAATTATGCCAGATATTTTTCGTATACTTATGTGTTCACCATATACATACATACATACATACATACATACATACATACATGCATATACATACATACATATATATATATATATATATATATATATATATATATATATACATATATATATATTTATATATACACACACATATATACACACAGACACACACACACACACACACACACACATATATATATATATATATATATATATATATATATATATACATTTATTTCATTTTTTTACTCCTTTGGATTTTCTTCTGTAATTGTTTACCATTCCAAATTATATTTCCCTCCAAACATAGATATGAAACTTAACCGAGAAGAAACCAAAAGTGAGATTATTATTTTTTGTTGCTTTTTCTTTTACTTCTCTTATTCCTTCCTCTTCTCCCGTTTAATTATTTTTCAATGCCTTCCTATATAAATAAATACAAATATTATTTCATAAAATTTTTCCTAGTGTTATCTTCTATGTAATTATTGTGAAGAAAAATCGTACACATACATACACATACATACACACGTGTGTGCGCTTTTATTACTATGCTTGTATTACTATGAGTGTATACACACACACACACACACACACATACATACATACATACATACATACATACATACATATATATATATATATATATATATATATATATATATATATATATATATATATATATATATATATATATATATATATATATATATAAGTACATATGATGTTTATTCAAAAAGGAAAGGGAGTGGTAAAAACTTAATTGAATTTAGTAGTTACTAACGAATTATCAAAGACTAAAAATTTGATAGAAATAAATTTGAAGTAACATTTTTAAATGAACAGAGATATATATATTAGTCCTCATTAGATATTTTTTATTAGGTTCTCTTCGGCTTTTCCCTTTCTATTGATGCGTTATAATTCCTACGTGTTCGATTTATTTCAGCAAAGCCTTATAATTACGGAGACCGCAACACAACATACGTACGGCAGTTTTGTATAAAAATATATTTGATTACATTAAAAATACCTAAATTTTTACTCGAAGACTATAGACCACTATAGCAATATATATATTTATATATATATATATATATATATATATATATATATATATATATATATATATATATAAATAAACATATATGCATCTATGTATGTATGTATTCATAATTATATTTACGTTTGTATCATAATTAAAAAAATATTCGAGCAATTCAACAAATCAAATTATTCTTGTGCAAACATCGATATATATATACACATACAAACACTAAAAAGCACACACAAAAACACACACGCGTATACACACATACATACATACACGGCACACTCATGCACACGCGCGCAAGGATACACACGCATACACACAATTATACATAGGATATAATACATAGACAGAAATACTCTGGGGACACATTTACTATCTCAGATATTGCAGCGAAAATTGATTTCCAAACAAAAAAAAAAAATAGATAAACTAAAATTAGAACAAAAAAAAATTAGTTCAAAATCACATTTACAGCGATACTTGTATTATGTTTGGCTTCCTGGTAATGGCTGTATTTAGATAATGAATGCTCCTGCATGGCCGCAGCTTATTGCCTGGAGCAAGGAGTAATAGAAATATAGTTTTTGACCATATAAGTAGAGCCCAAGTATGAAGTCACGCTTTTGAAACTATTCGCGTGGCTGTGGACGAAGGCCTTAAATTCAAATGGTTTGAGTCATGTTTGTGGAATAAAGTTTGTCTTCTCCATACAATTTTGTAATTTTTGTACCATGGAGAATGAACAAGCCAATATGTATCGCATATCTTACTGATAAGTTAACCATCATACGAGGGTCGGCTGAAAAGTCCATCGGCTGATTAAGATACTCTCATGTAATGTAACCAAATAAGGTTTATTTTTCAATATAGTTCCCTTGCTACACACCCTTCTTCCACCGGTATTACAGTGCTTAGATTCCATTACTCTTTTACTTCATTTGACTGTGGCCATGCTGGAGCACCGACTTTAGTCGAAGAAATCGATCCCAGGACTTATTGTTTTTAAACCTTTTTAAGACTTATTCTATCGGTCTCTTTTGCCGAACCGCTAGGTTACGGGAACGTAAACACACCAGCATCGGTTGTCAAGCGATGTTGGGGAACAAACATATATACACACATACACATATATATACATATACGTCTACCAAATCCACTTACAAGGCTTTAGCTGGCCCGCGGTTATAGTAGAAGACATTCGCCCAAGATTCTATGCAGTGGGACTGAACCCAGAACCATGTGGTTCGTAAGCAAGCTACTTACCACACAGCCACTCTTGCGCCTATAAGGGAAGAAGCTTTCATCTCGTTGGTCAGCAGCAGATACGATGTCATCATCACTGCGATACTGCTTCCCAGCCAAGTGTTTTGTCATGATGGGAAATAGATAATAGTCAGATGGGGCCACATCAGGAGAAAAGGGTGAATGCTCAACCAGTTCAAAAGCAATCGCACACAGGAACCATTGAAATCAAGAACTTGCATGCTGGAGCATTGTCCTGATGAAACAAAACCCATTTCGTCAGTTTTCCTGGGACTTTGGTCCTTTAGTCTTTCGTAACTGCCTCTGCCCACCTTCGTATATCATATTTTGTCAAACGTTTCTTATACTAAATTAGTCTCAAGCAAAATATGTAGGGTTCATGTTAGGGGTTTTCGGTTAGACAAAGGAGCATGTTGAAAGGATGAACAACAAAATGGGCTGTGAATGATTTTACCACAATTCATATATATGTATATATGGATGTACGTATATGCATATGTAAATGTAAATATACACATGTAACTATATATATATATATATATATATATATATATATATATATATATATATATGGTGGTTGTCTACTCCTTACACAGAGTTTGACCACCTCCTGCACCTACACCTTAGCCCTTTCATGGCGTCTGATGTGGCTTTTTAAATCAGACAGTGTTTTGAAAAAACACCCACACAGAATGCATCTCTGATTTGCACTACCAATACCTGCAAGTAAGTTCTGCTCATTGTGGATCCTAACATGTCTTTTAAGACCCCCCCCCCCATTGGATTTGCAACCCCTCTGACACACACCACATTGAAACGTGTGCACAGACATATAATTAGAATAGCTGGATGATCTAATAGTCATCCACTTTTAATTTCTAAGTACTTTTCCAGTTCAACTGTTGTTATTTTATAGTAGATCTCTATCTGTCAGGCCGCGACCTTTTCTGTGCCAGGTAGATATATTCTGTCTGTGTCTGCTTTGGGGTGGTGACTCCGGTGTTCTGTTCATAGCTTTCTGGTTTTTCCTAAGTTTCTTAGTTCACTGCACTGATCTTCTTCTTCTTCTTCTTCTTCTTCTTCTTCTTCTTCTTCTTCTTCTTCTTCTTCTTCTTATTATTATTATTATTATTATTATTATTATTATTATTATTATTATTATTATTATTATTATTATTATTAGTATTATTATTAGTATTAATATTATTATTAGTATGATCATCATCATCATCATCATCATCATCATTATTATTATTATTATTATTATTATTATTATTATTATTATTAGTATTAGAATGATCATCATCATCATCATCATCATCATCATCATCATCATTATTATTATTATTATCATTATTGTTCAGTAGTTTTATTTTTATAACGTGCTTTCACTTCACTACCGAGCGCAGCTCTGTGCGCCTTGGGTATGTGCTGTGGTTTGCTGTGGTGCTCTTGTGTTTACTGTATTGAAAGTGTTTTGCGTAGGATGTATGCAGTGCCCAGTAGTGCAATTTTCTGTATGTTATATATATTTGTAAGTCCTGGTGTTTTTGTTATGTATTTGTCTGAATATTTTTTTTATTATACCTAAGGCACTTACTATGATAGGAATTGTTTCTGTTTTTAGATCCCACATTCGAGTTATCTCTATTTCCAGGTCTTTGTACTTTGAAAGTTTTTCCATTTCTTTTAGAGAAACGTTGTCATCTGCTGGTATTGATACATCAATTAGAAAGCATTTATTATTATTATTATTATTATTATTATTATTATTATTATTATTATTATTATTATACGAAGACTCACAGCTTTTTTGCAGGGTATGATGGAAGAGTGTCAGCTGTCCACAGTCAGCAGATTAAGGTCACACTGTTTACTAGTCATGCTTCGAGAACCCTGCGAAGAATTCTTGCAGTTCCAAGTAAGGCTGACTTTTGTAGGTGTTCTACGTTCGCAGTTGCACCAATCTTTTACAGCCATGTTGGTAGCTGAGTGCTGATACTTCCAAGTGTACCAATTACTCACTGCATTGAGCACAACCTTCAAATCGTCATAGCTGTTTAATTAATAATGATAATAATATTTTTATAAAAAATAATAATAATAATAATAATAATAATAATAATAATAATAATAATAATAATAATAATAATAATAATAATAATAATAATAATGGTACCCTAGGCATAGCACCTACATGAACTTCTAACTTGTTGTCTCTTGAGGTCTCTGGGTGAGACTTGGATCCAACTTGTACAAATGCAAAACAAAAGTCAAACATAAAATAATAATAATAATAATAATAATAATAATAATAATAATAATAATAATAATAATAATAATAAT
>NC_142940.1:40628199-40635699 GCF_046866305.1 Octopus bimaculoides
GCGCGCGCGCATTCACCCATGTACACTCTCACACACACTATATCTATATATAAATATGTGTGGGTGTGTGTGCGTTGGTGTGTGTATGTGTGTGTATATGTGCGCAGACGTATGTATCTAATGTATCTATATATATAAGCCATGTGTGCGTACAAGCTATGAACCTAAGTTGTATACGTATTTTGTTATGTATGCGTATATACATGCGTATAATGAATTGTGCTCACATAATATGAATACAGAAATTAAAACACAACACAACTTTATATGAATGTGTGTATGCACGTGTTCCTATGAGCGTACGTATGTATAAGTGTATTTATGCGAATGTGTGTATGTTTGTGTATGTAAGTGTGTTTATGCGTGTGTTTATTGGGCGAGCTGAAGTTTTTTTGAAATGAGAACGTTATATATTACATATTGATTAAATTGGTGTTTGTATATCAATTTATCACGTCTATTGAGCTAATATTGACACTGAACTACGTCTGTTTGTTCTTACAAGCTAAAAAGTCTCTGAAGTTAGCTACTGATTTTACAGCTTGTCTCGCATCTAGTTCATTGCAAACACGCACACATACAAACACGCATACGAACGCATCATACATACATATGTACATACATACATAGATTCATAGAGACATATATACAACGATATCTACATTTACACATAGATATACATAACCATATACACAAACGCACTTGCACATAACACACTTATAATTATAAATGCACGCACATCGATACATAGATATATGCAATCTGTGTGTTTGTTTCGTATGTTTAAAACGTCGCTTAAATATATTTTTTTAATAATCACTGTAAAGATGGTCCTTGCGTAGCCAAAACCAAAGGAGACACTCCGGATTTAAACTGGTTACTTTGATAGTTAATAGGTCTAACATGTTTACTTACCAAAAATACGTACACACACGTATATAAAAGTTCACACACACACACATACATACATACATACATACATACATACATACGTACATATATATATGTATATATATATATATATATATATATATATATATATATATATATATATATATTTACGATGGGGTGCTGAAAAGTTCCTGGCTTTGGGTAAAAGAAAATACAGGAGGATAAGTTAATTATGATTTTATCCAGCATATTCCATCTTTCAGGTTCACACACTCATTGCAGCGGCCCTTCAGTTTTTCTAATCCCTGTAAAAGAACTCGGAAGATTGGGCTTCCAGCCAAGCCTTTCGCGACACCATTGAGACCAGGGACTTTTCAGCACCTCCCCATGTATATGTATGTATGTATGTATGTATGCAGTGGTGTGCAGATATTGTTTATTGAGAAGAAGGAGGCAGTCAGAATTTAGGTTAATTCTTTATTAGCTCATTCGTTCGTTTATCGAACTCGTCAAGACAAAATTAAAATGATTTTGTTTTTGTCTTGACGAATTCAATAAACGAACGAAAGCGCTAATAAAGAATTATCCAAATTCTGACTGCCTCCTTTTCCTCAACATATATATATATATGCGCACGCACACACATACATACACATTCAGATGCACACATACATACACATTCAGACGTACACATACATACATAGTTTTCTAGTTAGAAGACAATGAAATATGTATGACCTTTCGTAGGGATTCTCAAATTTTCCTTCTCTTTAAGCGGGTCCCGATACAGGAGGAGAAGTGAGATGGAATTTATCCACAAACCAGAGACTTGGTCGAAATAACTGCACTAACATGAACTACATTGTTTGTGTGTGTGTGTGTGTGAGTGTGTGTGTGTGTGTGTGTGTGTGTGGGTGGGTGTGTGTGTGTGTGTGCGCGCGTGTATGGTGTTTATTTTCAGATATCTTTTATCCTATATTGATGTGCTTATATGTCAGTGTTAGGAGCTCTGTCTCCTCCACTTGCAAAATAAGAACATAATCTTAAAGTTTTACTTTAGACATACGCAATGGTGTAAATATATACACGTAAAAAATGAAAGAGAGAGAGAGAGAGAAAGTAGGGGAGACAAAGACATTGCACATACTACACACATAACTAGATACTCATATAGAAGAACAGCGAGGGTGAGAACAAGAAAAACATTAAAAGAGGAGAAACATTAAAACGACTTAAGTGGAATAATTCAGCGTTGAATCAGTGACTCCGAATAGGCGCGCCGAAACGGCTGTGACAATAAGACTCAAACCCTTCTCTGACAGACCGCCAGCATAATGCTTGTAATTGATGTGGCTAAGCTAATTTGTTTGTATAACACTATCTCGGTAGCGAGTTCGATCGTTGAATAAATGGTGAGTTAACAATTGTTTTTCCCCCTTGTTGCTGTATGGTGTTTATAAGCAATATATATTCGTGGACATTTAAACGGACTGAACGATCGTTGCTGAAACCCCAACGCAAGACTGACACATGACATGTTCGTATGTTCCCCGGTTTTCTGTACTTGTGATTTTTGTATAAAAATGCATGCTGTTAGCAAATCAATGGAAAATTATCCTAAGTAGTTTCAAGCAAACGTGCCTGATTTAGTCCCATCTAAACCATTAGTTCCTAAACGCTTTCGGGTCACTACCCCATTGGAACCCAGCCCACATTCCTAGCACCCCCTCCCTGCTCACTCACCACAAACATAGGCCGCATTCTGTATCAAATTCGCAACTGTATTTCACAAATAAAACTTAACCTAATCTACCCATTATTTTTTTATTTTTACACCCATCTCTTTAGGCCCGATGCTATAGTAGAAGGCAGTCACCCAAGGTGCTGCGCAGTGGAACTGAACCCGCGTCTACGTGATTTAAACGCGAACTTTTAAACTTTCTTCAAAGCCATGCCAGCGTCTAGATTTGAGAAATGTTGTAATATAGCCTATCATTTTAAAATATCTGCATTTCTTCATATGGAATTTATAAATATATCTCACCGTGTATATATCTCACCGTTTCACTTTTTAACTCGTTATCTTTGTTTCTTATGTTTTTTGTCTAATATATTTTTGTCAAAATAGATTACTGAAACACGCAACAGAGAGATACAAAGACATACCTGTGTGTTGTACACATAACAGAACAAGCACTATATCACAATAACCTTGAAAGCATTAAATTTGAAAGACAAACATATTAAAAATCAGGAATTAATTTAAAGAAAAAAAAAAGCCACAAACCTAGAAGTGAAATCTGAACGAGATTTACATGTGTCAAAGTGAGGAAACTAAAACGAATTGATATCTCAGCAAATTATAATACAATAAACAAGATGAATTTATAAATAAAACCAAAAATAAACGATTAAATATAAAGTTGAGATAAATTCTCAGTGTTGCAAAAAATATAATACCTCACTATATAAATATTTTCATGAAAATATATATATATATATATATTTTCACAAAAAAAACAGGACTGACAAAAACCGTGTGTCGTATGTATTTATATGGTTCTGGGTTCAGTCCCACCGTATCATTGCACCTTCGACATGTATATTCTGCTAAACCCTCGGGCTGACCAAAGCCTTGTGGGTGGATTTGGCAGATGCCGATGTGTGTATGAGTGTGTGTGTGTGTGTGTGTGTGTGTGTGTGTGTGTGTGTGTGTATGTGTGTGTGAGTGTGTTTGTATCAGATTTTGTCCCCCACCACCATTTGATAACCAATATTGGTGTGCTTACATTGCCCTAAGCTAGAGGTTCGTCAAAAGAAACCAGAAAATAAGTACCAAGCTTCAGCACAAAAAAAAATCTAATCATTGGCTTCGATTCGTTCGATTAAGTTTTTTTAAGGCAATGCCCCAGTATGGCCGCAGTCTAATGACTAAAACAAATTAAAGATAAAAGATATAAACACACGTATAATGCTTTTACGATTCTAACCCCTGTCCACCCTTTTCCTTTTTTCTTTCCTTCATCTCGTCTTGACGTCACCTTCATATTCTCTATCACGTGTTCATAAGACGAAATACACACCGTTCTTGGAAATCATTAAACAATTAAGAAATATCTATGCACAACACAGCGTGTATTAGAAAACCTATTATTAAAAATGCTAAGCTAGTGTTTTGAAGCTTTATCGTTGTGAAGCTTTAAACATATGCAAATACTTCTTTCGTTTCGTACACAAAAACATAAAAAAATATAAAGGCGATTGCCTTGATATTTTCACAGTTCGTTGACCAGTCAACAATAGATATTATTCATACAAATAAATAAACACGTACACACGGCAAGATTTGAACTCAGAGCATAAAGAACCGGAACAGTATAACAGGACATTTTTGTCTGTCACACTAACGATAGTCCCAGTCCAGCCCCCTTCCGTTTCTACAGGGTGTCCACAAGATCTGGGTACATGGAGTAAATAAAATGATAACATAAACAATTAAATATAGGAACTAATAATTTCTGAAAGTATGTGTTAATCCCCATGTACCCAGACTTTATGGACACCCTGTACTATAGACACAACAGAGATAGATAGATAGATAGATAGATAGATAGATAGATAGATCTAGAAATTCACAAAAAGTTGCACACTTATAAACTTTACTCAAGGTCTATATGAGCTAAGACGTTCCAGTTTTGACCAACACACCCTGTTCCCAGGCTTACTATATCTAAGAGTACATAACAAAGTTTTGTTTCTTTTTTTTAAAGCCGGTTGCATACGAGTTGCTGGGAGATCATATAGCTAAGCGATTAACTGTATGGTCAGTAGAGATTAGAGCAGTGGTACTCAATCCTTTTTTTTTTTACCTAAGAGCCCCTTAGATTACTAGTTTACTCTGCTGGACGCCCATAGCCATTCGATTTTTATAGAATACTTCTTTCAAAATTCCTATTTTGTTTTTCGAGCAATCACTTGCATAGGTTTGCAGTTACACTCTGAGAGAAAATGTTTTTTTATGGCCGGAAACCTGTTGAACTACATAACATATTCGAAAAAGAAACCTAGTTGTTTTTTTTATAATAAATACAACTAAAGCAAAATATTTTCATGAACCCTTCAAATACTACTGCAGATTCCAAATTTGCTATTTTGCTTGCTAGGACCCCGCAAAATCTTACATGGACACCTAGGAATCACATGATCCTGGTTGAGAATCACTCGCTTAGAGCTTGGTTCTGGCCTTGACCCTTGAAGCTGTATTTTGTTGTAGTTGCGGTAGTTGTTGTTGTTTCTGTTGGTGTTACTGTTTTTACTGCTGCTTAAGCCCAGGTGTAAAATTTAATCGATCAAACCTCTGATCAAATTGTATTGCAATTCGAGTCATACCGTCGTTTTTTTTGTTTGTTTTTTTGTGTTCTTTTGTGTTTTTTTTGTGTTTTTTTGTGTTTTGTTTTTTGGTTAATCTATAGACAAAGAAGAATTGCATTATTCGTTGGGTCCTTACATTTTAAGACGCTATGGTGTGACGTGAGTGGGAATTATCTGCTATTTCTAACATCTCGTGCGACACGTATATAGGTTTTTCTTCGCTGGCATGACATTCGTTCTTTAATATCTAAAGGTGGGAAATATGCCAGATAAAATTACAGCGGTTTGAACGCCAACTTTTAAATTATTGATCACATATTCCACTGGTAATCCCCAATATGTACTTCTTAATAATTTTCATACAAGATACATAAATCAATCAATAAACATACTTAATAGCTAAAACTTTAGAGGAAGATAGATGTTATCTTCAATAAAAACATGTAATCGATTGTTTTTCTTCGTGCTGTGGCGGATACTTTAGTTGTTATTGTTGTCGATGTTGTTGTTGTTCCTATTATTGTTTTCTTCCAATCACCAAATTCATATTTTTTAAAGAATATATTTGATTATTTCTGTATCACAAAACACTTGTTTTTGACATTTTTTTCTGCTTGCTACCTCCTCCAATACTCAGTGAATAGAAAGAGAGAAAGAACAGAAAATGTTGATATAAATGTAAAAAGATTAAAGTTGAGAGCAAATTTTTATCGTTTACATTTCTTTTTTTCATTAAAGGCAGAGCAATGTTTTTAAGAAGCATCACGTGACAATAACAGCGAATATTGTCTTCAGTTTTCCACACTGACAGATTAATAAATTTTCTTGTCAGATATCTTATGGATTATAATAAAAAGTAGAGAGAAAAATTGATATCAATTTTCTTTAGGATTGCTTTTTGCGATATAAATATCAATTATAGAGCAAACCCCTTCCTCTCCGCCAATTCGTATATTGGCATTTAGAATGCATCGGAAGATAAATGGCTATTTCCCTACATTCAAAAAAATCTGTCGTCTGCACGATATCGAACTGCTTGTCCCGGTTCAACAGAGGCTGAAAACCCAAGTGGAGAGCAGCCAGCTCATCATATATAATTTCAATTTAAGGTACCAATTGAGCTCTGCCATTCTCATAAACAACTATGTCCAGACGATTTCTTTTTTTGTTTCTTTTTCTTTCGACTTTTTTTCTCTTTTTCTGTTTTACTTCTTCTCATTTTACTAAATATTCTTGTTGTGTTACCAACTGCTGGGAGAATTCCAAAGAAATGTTCGCCTGTCATTGACCGGATTCACTTCGACATTCTCATAATTGTAACACCAGTATTCCACAAACGTTTGTGGTATTTTATAGCCGACGCCTTGTGCAGACTCTCTCTCCACAACCCGCCTTGTTTCATTTCCTTCTGGTAGAGGCTGCTGTTGACGTAAGTAAGCTCGTGCTAGAAGGTTTCAACAAAGAAAGGAATCCTTTGCACATTTATGAAAAGTTCGACTACGCAAGAATTTTAAATTGCATATTTTTAACAGATTTTCTGCATATATATTTCCCCATACAACGCATTGCTCCAAGACGTTTGAACACGTCTCATTAGAATTTCCAACAAACTATTTCAAGTTCTCTGTAAAGGTAATAACTATTTCTTTATATTGTTTTTGCAAGAATTCATACAATATCCATCAGAGGTTAGATCTTTTCATGGTAATGTCACCCAGGTAGAATACAACGAAAGTTATCCGACAAAATTTTAAAAGGTGTCTGTCTTCGCATAAAATATCTCAGCAAAATAATATAACTTCCACAACGCTATCGTAATTCTTTAGTATGTTAAGCCATATTAAACTTAACTGATCGTGTTTCATCCAATATCTGCAATACGAAATGTTATTCTGAACAAATAACAAAGAAAATCTAGATAATTCCAACTGGAATATTCTTTTACGTTATAGTGTGAAAAAAAAAATCTCTCTAATGATAATAAACAATAATCAATATTAGGTTCTTCGACCAGAAGAATACAATACTTATTGATCCTAACTGGATAAGGACTCCTGACTTAATAGATTAACTTATTTATCAAATTAATTATGTATAGCTCATCACTGAAAAAAGGGTTTCAATTTACTGACGTTATATAATACAGCATACACGGCGTAATCTCCGGTAGCTGCCGGTCTCCAGCATATGGCGTAGTGGTTAAGAGTGCAGGCTACTAACCCCAAGATTCCGAGTTCG
>NC_142940.1:40645699-40653199 GCF_046866305.1 Octopus bimaculoides
TATATATATATATATATATATATATATATATATATATAACGGAGAAATGATTAGGTTAAGAGTGAAAAAAAGAACAGAAAATGAAATCAAATAAATTAAAATAAAAGATGGGTAAGATGTGTAACAATCACATCCACATATCTGTCTTGTAGCGTTAGAATCGACGATATAAGATAATAAAAACATTACTTCAGCTATATAAAAATACACATTAGAACAAAGCAAAGAAGAAAATATACGTATAAGTTTGGCCCCTATTGAAAGAGATAATAAAGTGACGAGGGGCCGTGGAGTTATGCAGTTTGCTCCTTTCCCACCCTACCTAAACACACCTACATACTGAGTCATAGTTTATCCAAAACCCCCATGTTCCTTCTCCTGCCACCTCCTACGCCACCGCCACCGCCACCAACACCACCACCACCACCACCATCACCACTTCTACCATCACCACCATCCGTTGTCTCCTTTCTTTCCCAAACAGATCACTCGGGCCCATATTGTCATAGGGATTCGGATCAGTAGCTGAGGGCGTGTGAGCCGGTGCACCTATTCTGTTGTTATATATATATATATATATATATATATATATATATATATATATATATATATATGTATGTGTGTGTGTATATGTATGTATATATGTATGTATATTTATGTGTGTATATATGTATATATATATATATATGTGTGTATGTATATATATGTGTATATGTATATACATATATAAATATATATGTACACACATATGCATATATATGTATATATGTATATATATATATGTATGTATATATATATGTGTGTGTGTGCATCTATCTATCTATCTATCTCTCTCTCTCTCTCTATATATATATATATATATACATATATATATATATATATATATGCATATGTATGTATATATGTATATGTATATATATATATCGGATTCTCGCCCACCTAGTGCGATGAGAGATCTAAAGACATCTGGTTGTGTTTAAACAACATAGTACGTTTCAACCCTTGCACATACATACAAACATACATACAGACATACATACATACATACATATATGCACGTACGCACGTATATCCACATAGACAATCAGAGACACACAGCACACATCCATCTATGCATACATGGCCGCACAAACAAACAAACAGACAGTGTCACGCACTCACAGATAAACAGAGATAACATGCACACATTAACACATATTATTGTAGTTTCTTTTTTGTCTCTTTCTCTTTTCTCGCGATTATTAACAAGTGCTGATTGCATTCACAATGATGCTTGCACCTATTTACACATTTATATATTTATATATATATACGGCTATTCAACCTCGTGGAAGTATGCGTCTACATATTCATGTTCATATTTATGCATTTATGTGTATATTATTGTATAATTGTATACGTCAGCGATACTGATACTGACAGAACCTCAGATTATAAAATATATATATCTATTCTTACACATATGTATATGTAATTTTGCATATATACATATATATATATATATATATATATATATATATATATATATATATATATACATGTATGTATATTCTTCCCAAACACATGATTCCGAGTTCAGTCCCACTGCGTGTATCTTGGTCAAGTGTTTTCGCTCAATAAACACACATAACGCCCAGTCTGGGAATCGAAACCCTGATCCTCCGACCGCGAGTCCACTGCCCCAACCACTAGGCTATTGCGCATCCACCATATATATATATAGATAGATAGATAGATAGATAGATAGATATAGATATAGATAACATGCACGCATATACAGAGAGAGAGAGAGAAAGAGATATATCTATATATACATATTTCGTATGTGTATTTCGTGTGCAAGATTCTTGATGTGGATACGTGTGTTGAAAGAAATACAACTAAACCTTGGGAGAGGCATTATGCCGGTAATAAACACACGCACTGGTTCAGTCCTTTATTAATTTATATAGTTTTTTGTTAAATTATTTCATTGCACTCTTGCAATGAAATAATTTAACAAAAAACTATATAAATTAATAAAGGACTGAACCAGTGCGTGTGTTTATTACCGGCATAATACCTCTCCCAAGGTTTAATTGTATATATACATATATATATACACCTATATCTATATATATATATATATATATATATATATATATATATATATATATATATATATATATATATATATATATAGTTTTAGAGAAAATAACCAAGTTTCAAGAACTCATCGATGAAAATCCACTATCACATATAGAAAAATTAACAATTAAAAGCACAATAAAATATTTTGTCCCTAATATTATATATATATATATATATATAAATATATATATATATATACCTATAAATATACATATATATATATGTAGAAATATATATTTATACATATACATGTGTGTATATAAATATATATAACCTATATTTCTATCACTATCAACACCATACTTCAGCATCTATCCTCACCAGTAATAGCAACCCGGCAACAACCACCATAGGTATCACCACCAACTCCGCTACAATACCCACTTTCAGTAATACCAAGAGAACCAGATTCTCTAGCTCCATAAACATCACCACCACCACCACCGCCATCAACAAAACTAATGCAAAGACCACCACCGCCACCACCACAGCCTTCACGTCACTATAGCTACTACAACCAACACCATCTTAACAACAACTACTGCAACCGCCATCACAATCACAATATGTAATCCAGTCTAATCCAATATTCATAATCCAGCTGTCATCTATCTCAAACGTTAAACGCAGAATATGGCTAAAGAAAGCATGGAGTACGTCTGACTCTTTCATAGTTTAGAGATCAGACCGGTACAAGTGTTTCAATTATCGGTTCTCTGACCTTCCAGGGTCTTGACCTCGCGTTACCCAGTGTTTGCAGTTGTTCTCTATGGTTGAGTTACGGATGACTGTTTTGATCTGAGGATCAGAAGGAAGTTAATAAACGGGTTAAAAATGTAAAGCAGGGTCAGCCGTAATGAAATAGCGAAGCCTAAACGAGGCAGTAAATATGTATATATATATATATATATATCTTTGCCCTCTGACAGTAGACGTGTCAATGTCAATTGGGTAAGGAAAATAAAAATAAGAAAACAAAAAACCGGATATATAAATACAAACATACACATATACACTACAAGACATACATACATATATATGTGCGTGTGTGTGTGTGTGTGTAAATAAGCATGCGTATATACTTGCATACGTAAACATCCAGAGACACAAACACGTAGTCCCGAGCATATACAGATGATCACAATACCACATATTTTGGTGAGATTTTGAGAGTGTGAGAGAAATACAGAGTGAGGGAGAAATATAGTTTTATGTCCATTGTTTGTTTGTATTATCTATCTATCTATCTATCTATCTATACACACACACACACACACATACATATATATATATAGAATCAGAGAGAGAGAGAGAGAGAGAGAGAGAGAGAGAGAGAGAGAGAGAGAGGTGGAGGCGCAATGGCCCAGTAGTTAGGGCAGTGGACTCGCGGTCGTAGGATCGCGGTTTCGTTTCCCAGACCGGGCGTTGTGAGTGTTTATTGAGCGAAATCTCCTAAAGCTCCACGGGGCTCCGGTAGGGAGCGGTGTCGAACACTGCTGTACCCTTTCACCACAACATTCTCTCACTCTTTCTTCCTGTTTCTGTTGTACCTGTATTTCAAAGGGCCAGCCTTGTCACCCTCTGTGTCATTCTGAATCTCCCCGAGAACTACGTTAAAGATACACGTGTCTGTGGAGTGCTCAGCCACTTGCACGTTAATCTCACGATCAACTGGAACCCTCGTCTTCGTAACCGCCGGAGTGCCACGAAAGAAAGAGAGAGATAAAGAGAAAGAGAGAGTGGGATGTACATGCATATACATTATTATATGCATACATATGTCTATATATATATGAGTATACAAACGTGCATATCTTCGCACACCCACAGATACTTAAGTGCATATGATATACATACATACATACATACATACACACACACACACACACACACACACACACACACACACACACATATATATATATATATATATATATATATATATATATATATATACCCATACTCGCATGCTCACTTCACAGATACGTATATACATATATATACATATACACACACGGACATACGCACACGCATATATGCGTATGTATGCATATACATATATGTATGTTTAATACTAGTAACAAAGAGAAAATGCACTCAATACATTGTGTAAAGTATAGCTTATATTTATCGTAAAGATCTCTATTTTTTCACGTAATTTTGGCACGAAAACACCAAGTCCAAGTTCATAACGGTATGTTAGATCTGATGGCCATATTTGGAGTCGATGTACATGGAAGTTGTCTAAGAAGAAATTCCTCCGAAAATGGCAATTAGATGATACCTCCCATTTCCGCTTAACTGATATTACTGTCTATGTTGGAATCTGGGAATTTTCGATTAAGCTAAACCTGTAGTACATTGATCTGTTGCAGTATGGAACAGTTTTGTCAACGACGCTCTATGTTACTGGAAAGGGTATCCGGTCATTTACAGATACAGTAACGTATATCTATAGATATTGTTTAAAGATACAGTAATATTGCACAACATTGTTGTACAATAATAATGATTTCTCACATAGGTAAAAATCAAATGTTTGGGAAGATGGTTACAGTTTGCTTAAATTGCTATAATGCTTGGTAAAAGACTTATTCTTCTATGATTTAAACTCAGAAATGTAAATTGATGTACTTCAATTCTGAATCCTTTTTTTGACCACTGATTCCACGTCTATCAACCTACGCCTTCATCTTGTCAACCATTCTCCCGATTTTGCCAACCAGCCGCACCGTTTTGTTAACCACTCTCCCAATTCTATCAACTAGTGTCACCATCTCGTTAACTCCTCTCCCGATTCTCCCAACATTTGTCTGTAGTTCGTATTCGCTCAACCAGTATGACAAAACTGCCGCGGCTCCGCTGATTTTACCACCCACCGTCATAGAAGATTATGATGAGAATAATGAAACCTCAGTAAATATTGTTGCTGCTATTATTGTTGCTATAGTTTTTCTTGTTTTGAGCAAACCAATTTTGATCAAATAGACTGATGATTAAAAGTATTCTAGTCGAATTCCATTATTCAACGTGTTCTTTAAGACGGTAGTAATAGTTAGAGTGAGATCTGACTGTTATATCTAGGACGTCTAATAAGTGCATAGAGTCTAGTAAGTGCTTTAGTTATGTATTTTGAAGAACATTTTGCATGAGATTATTTTTTTTATGTGTGTCGCAATTGCATATTGCTGCCGGTGAAAAGATAGCAGCATCCCCATTTAAGGAAGCATCAAGGTCTCTGAAAATGGGGACAGTGCAAGTTTGCCAATGGTATGGTACTCAAGTCAAATGGGAAGAATCACCATTGCATACGAGCATCCGATTCTCTTCAAGACGACAGCTGTTTGGACAATGATGTATGAAGGGAAGAATACCGAGTAATGTGTGGAAGAAAACTGAAACTTGGAGCATTACATATTTAATAGAAGACGGGTCACAGAAGGCTCCATTATAAGCTACAGTAGTGTCATCTGACATGAGGTCTCTAGCCCAAGCGACAGTAGTTTAAGATTAGAAGCGTTTAGTATTTTGCTTTCTGAGAAATTGTATCTACGAGTCAAAGTTTAGATATTTTAACGTTGCAGTTTTCATCTGATACAGGTCTTCATTTATTAAATGTCGTTGAAAACTTGCAGTTATTTTACCAAATCCATGGCTTTATTCTAGGTGCATAGAAGCGTGGGAATCTTCAAGGTGACGGCAGTTAAGACGATGATGTATAAAAGGAAGAATACTGAGCAATATGTGAACGAAAACCTTGAGGTATTTCAGATGTAATAGAGCAAGAATCAAAGAGAGCTCCAGTATAAGCTACTGTAGTGCCACCTGACATGAAGTTTCTAATCCAAGAGACAATAGAAGTTTAGGACTAGAAGCGTTTTGTCTTTTGCTTTGACAGAAATTACATCTGCGACTTTAACTTATGACAATTCAAGATCTCAGTTTTCATCTGATACAGGTATTCATTTATTAAATGTCAATGAAAACATGCGGGTGCAGTTATTTTATCAATTCTATGTGTTTACTCCACAAGACATATGCTTAGCATAGTTGGTATTTTGCTGGTTGTGTCCAGCCAAGTGAGACACAACACGTAATGAGTTTATCAAGCATAGACAAACAAATATTAAGTGTAGTGGACTTGAAATTTTGCTCGTAACTAAGTGTGGTTTGGTTCAATTCCTGCTGAGTGAGGTGGCATTAACATAACCTTATTCATATCTTTGTTTATTTAATGTCTATATATAAACAGAGGCAGAGAAGAAAGAAAAACACCACCTCACAGACAAAAACACATACATATATACATACATATATATATATATATATATATATATATATATATATATATATATATATATATATATATATATATTCATTCTTACATATGTGTGTGATCGTGTATGTATATATATATATATATATATATATATATATATATATATGTATATACATATACGTATACATATATATGTATGTATATAAAAATATGTACATGTATGTATATATGTATGTACATATATATACACATATATATACATATATATATGCATGTGTGTATATATATATATGTATATATACGACTAAATATATATTTCTATGTATTTGGTACGTGTGTCTATATAATGGACGTATTATATGGCGGATAAACTTCACTGTTCCATATAAACTTGCAGTGAGTGTATATATTTCGATATTATGTATTGATATTTTTGTAACTATATCGTTAAACACTCACCATGGTGTGGGTTTAATGGTATATTTATTGTGTTTTAAATATAAAATACCTACACATATACGTACAAATACACAGATACATACACATACACATACACACGCATACTCATACATGTATATATATATATATATATATATATATATATATATATATATATGTAAACATACCTATATATATATATATACGTAAATATATATGAATATATATGTGCATGTGTTTACATACGTATGCACATATGCATATATATATATATATATATATATGCATATATATATACATGTATGTATATATACATTCACACAGGGAGAGAGAGAGAGAGAGAGAGAAAGAGAGAGAGAGAGAGAGAGAGAGAGAGAGAGAGAGAGAGAGAGAAAGTCAAACATAACAAAATATTAAAACATATATACCCACTTATATACAAAAAGAAAAATACAGAGCACAGCGCACACATGCACGCACACTGCCAACGTACAAACTACTTTTGGCTCACTGAAATTTAGTATATCAAGGACATTTAAAAGGGTTTCAGCTTATTGGTGGGTTCGCTTAGCTGGATGCACCCAATACTCGTAACTGTGAACGAAACCATAAATAAAGCTAATAGACAGTAAACCAATATCCCGCCCACTCAG
>NC_142940.1:40663199-40668199 GCF_046866305.1 Octopus bimaculoides
TTAAGGTAAGAAAAGCCCTTCCGTATCCCAGCATTCAATCCTCCATTGCATCTGTGCCACATGAAGAAGACTTACCGGTTTCAAGACCGCCAGAAAACGTTAGTACATTCTATCAAAGTATTAATAACAAATTTAAATTTCATTTATGGTAACAGAATCAATATTGAAATAATGTTATTGCACATAAAATTCTTATTAAGGTTTCAACTATTAAATGCAGCATTTTGAGTTTTTCAGCTATGATGACAGCCTCAGCAGGAGAGTCTGAAGGTGGCGACAACGAAAAAATGGATGAAACATTTGAACCAGGAGCGAGTATCTGCCCACAAAATCAGCGTGAACTGGATGATCGTATTAGGGATTTGAGTTTCACTAAGTTTGGAGCTGAGCTTTTAGCATCCAGGCTGAACGAATAGAATCTCCTGGGGAAGGACAGCAGATTAACAGTGTACAGGAGGCACTATGAGGAATTCGAAGTATACTTTGTCATAAGAGAAGATCTCTGCTACTGCAAAGATATAAATGGCTTGTTTACAGCTACTGGAATTGATCACAACCCTGAAGAATGGTGACTTTTCAGAGATAGCTCAACAAAAATGCCTCAAAGCCGTTTTATTAAACAGTGGAAATCAGCATCCATCTCTGCCTATTGCATACTCGGTACAGATGAAGGAAGAATATGACAATGTAAAAGAGCTTCTTGAGAAAGTAAACCCTGGTAAGTTTACATGGGATGTTTGTGCTGACTTTAAAATGCTTGCCTTCTTATTTGGATTACAGTGGGGGGGGGGGGGGTCTATGGGAAAGTAGGGTTGATCACGAACACTACCAGAAGGCTGAGTGTCCCCCACGAGATCACCTCCAGCCAGGAAAGTTAAATGTTGTAAAAAACCTCTTGTAGAGCCTGCAAAAGTGTCGTTACCTCCACTTCACATAAAGTTGGGTTTGGTCAAACAGTTTGTAAAGGCTTTAGATCGTGGTGGAGAAGTATTTCAAGAGAATCGTCTTCTCTTTCCAAAGCTATCTGAGGCAAAAGTTAAGGGTGGTATATTTACTGGACCACAAGTAAAGAAAATGCTGAGGTCAGTAAAACTTGAAACTGTGATGAGTGATCTAGAAAGGGAGGTATGGTGTGCATTTTGAGATATTGTCAATGGATTCCTTGGTAATATCGAAGACCCAAACTACAAGCAGTTCGTAACAAAACTTATCGTGAGTTATAAGAACTTAGGCTGTAGAATGTAATTAAAGGTACACTTTTTTCATTCGCTTTTAGACATTTTTCGTGAAAACTTAGGTCAAGTGAGTGAGGAACATGTTGAGTGATTCCATCAAGATATAGCTTCAATGGAGAAAAGATACCAAGGAAGATGGGATACTGCAATGATGGGGGACTATATATGGTCATTGGTGCGTATAGATATATGAACTCATAGTAGGAGAGCACGATCGTCGGTGCATTTCTAGTAAAATCTTATTATAATCTCATCATAACTTTGCTTACATTTCTCATTAGTTTAAAAATAAATATTAGGACAAAATATTTTTAGTTCTTATTAGCGTCCAATGTGAATATGTTGAATAAAGTACTATTGCAGCTATTTTTTTCCCCTTTCCCTACAAAACCGCAATTATCTCCTAAAATACCGACGCTATGCGATTTTCAAGGGTAGTTTTAAAGTCAGGAGAAAAAACTACCTTCGAAATACTAAAAACATTTAGAGAAGCAAAACTTGTGTTAACCAGTGTTATTGTCCTTAAATTCGCTTTAAATGATATAAAAATTCTTTTAACATTTACTTGTACAAAGCAAAGAGAGAGACAGAGAGGGATATAGAAAGGGAGGGAGAGAAAGAGAGAGAGAGATTGAGAGATAAAGAGAGGCAGAGAAAAGCTGTCAGATAGGAGAGCGGAGCATGACTGATACGGTTGTCTATCGTTACTCTATCGTGTTTCAAGAATTTTTATTATGTAAACTTCTAGATTTAATAAGTTAACATTTTGGTTTTGAACTCATTCTTTCTTTATGGTTACACACACACACACACAGATACACACACACACACACACACATATATATATATATGTATGTATGTATGTATGTATACGCAACCACGCACACCCACACATATATATATTTGCGCATAAGTATATAAGTATATATATATATATATATATATATATATATATATATATATATATATATATATATTAAATATATATATTTTTTAACCCAAAAATTTGGTAAAAAATATAGTATCTGTTAACAGTCTTAGCAAAAAACTCACAGTTGAGTTTTTGAATATATATCAACTTTAAATAGAGCTCAAAATTGATCCGTTGAAAATACTTTATTGCAACAACAATAACAATAATAATAACAAATAAATAGACCTATGTACATTTCCATAGAACATCCAGAATGATTAATACATATCATAAAATATTATAAAATATTATAAAATATAGGATACTCCATCTCCTCAGGGTCCCATTATTATTGCTATCATCACCATCATTATTATTAGCAATACACATCCAAAAAAAACAGAAACCATTCAAATCTAATTTTCATAGTTGACCCATGAAAATATACAAAACAGGATGAAAAAGTAATAGATGGCACACAACTTTCCATCCCAAATGTGCAATGAACGAGCAAACGGTAAATTTCCACAAATCTAAACCTAAAGATTTTATATTATAATTTCATTTACTGTTCAATTTAGAACGCTATAAAATCCGTTAGAGTAATAATCATCAAAATAAATATCAAATTTAATAAATAAATAAATAAATAATGTCAGAAAGAAAAAAAAGAAAGAAATCATGCCGTAGAAAACAATTTTTTAAAAGTATAACATTCAAACTAGAGTAAAACAAAAACACACTTAAATGATAATAACAATAATAATAATAATGATGATAATGTTCTTAATAAATTCACTCTAAAAAACTCTAGAATATACCAATATACACAATTAAAGTAAAATTTAATCTTATATCAATTCAGCAAAAAAAATAGGTCTATTTATTTGTTATTATTATTGTTATTGCTGTTGCAATAAAGTATTTTCAACGGATCAATTTTGAGCACTATTTAAAGTTGATATATATATATATATATATATATATATATATATATAAGTATATGCATATAAATATATACATCGACTTATATATATATATGCATATAATATATATAATATATATTGTAAACCGATTACAGGTCATTAGACGCAAGACTTGCTTTGAACATTGGCTGCTATCAATGAAGTTCACTTCGTCACAATTCTCATTTTTTTTTTTTTAAACCGCCTAATGTATTCCTTCAGTAATATCATTATTCCTCTGTTACTTTCTACTTTTTCACCATCACCATGAACATTACCATTGCTGCATACTAGAAATAATTGTAATAATTAACCAAAATTAGAAGCAGTAAAGACATTATAATTCCTTCTGTATTATGCTATATATATATAGAAAAAAATAATAATCTAAAAAGTCTGTCTCATGAAATACCCATCTAGTTTATTCTGTATAAACTTTAATTACGCACTCTGAGACGATTGCAAGCCGGGCAGCATTGGCCAGCCGCTTTCCGACGTAAGAAGCTGTCTTCTCCACTAAATTTCTCTGTTACGGTCAGTTAGTCACGGGTTGCATTTCCACAGCGTTATTCCAATTCGGTTGTATGTCAATCATAATGGAAATGAATATTGCAAAAACAATTTTAAAGCGAATCAACGTCGTCTGGTCTACTCGTATTTACGATGGGGAAGAAATCTTCGCACCTCAGTTTCACCGTATCGGTCAGTTACCCGAAGAAAATATAGAAAATAATGACGAATCAAAAAGGAATCTTTATTTGACGGAAATCATTTTCGGCTGATATATATTTCGACCAGCGAAATTTTATCCGTTAGAAATGAATCTATCAAAATACACTGCCGGACTGTTTTATAGAATCTAAAGAAAATAGACGAATAATTAGAGCGACCAGAGAATCATCGTGGCCTTAGATTTACCACAACATTACTGACCAATACTGGACTTTCACGCTTGTCAAAATATTTGCCGTCACATTTCTCTCGGCTGGCTCAGTTTGTTGACTTGCGACTTAGGTATGGCTGATATTCAGAAAGTTTGTGGCGGAAAACTGACAGCAGTATAATCATTTTACAAATATGATAGAAAATACTGGATAGTTTCTACAAGTTATCAATCAGTTTAGTTGTTATTGTATGTGTGCCTATAAGAAATATTTGTTCTCGAGACATCACAAATCTCACACAAGTATAATATGTAAATTATGTGATCCTACTTGGCTGTCTACTTTTTCGTCATTTACATGAATATTATGATGGCTACATGACAGAAATAACTGGAATAATTTACCGAAGTTAGAAACAGTAAATAGATGGTAATTCCTAGAGCATTATACTGTATGAAAAAAGAAATAATAATTAACTGAAATGTCTATCTCAAGAAAATCCTATTTAGAAAAATGGCGATAGGAATAGAAATATATATATATAGAAATATATAGAAATATTCATATATATGGGGGGGGGCTGTATGTGTGTGTGTGTGTGAGTGTGTGTGTGCGTGCGTGCGTGCGTGCGTGTGTGTGTGTGTCTGTGTGTGTGTGTAAGGCACGTGGCTTAGTGGTAAGGGTATTCGGCTCCCGATCGTAAGATCCTGAGTTCAATTCTCGGAGACGCGTTCTGTCCTTGCGCAAGACACTTTATTTCACGTTGCTTCAGTCTACTCAGTTGGCAAAAGTGAGTAGTACCTATATTTCAAAAGACCAGCCTTGTCGCATTCTGTGTCCCACAGAATCTCCCTGAGAACTACGTGCCTTCACACACACCCACGCGCATGTATATATATATATATATATATACGGGTAAGCAGACAAACGAAAGAAGGGCATTGAACAGGTTTATTGGGTGTTACTTATATAGATCAAAACATTTAGATTCAGACTCCTTGGT
>NC_142940.1:40673199-40685699 GCF_046866305.1 Octopus bimaculoides
AGTAAAATCTATAGAATTGGTCCCTACAGCAGTGGGAAAATACTAGTTTCTCGGATGAGTCATCCTTTACCTTATTTCTGACCACCTGCAGAGTGTACGTGAAGAGACAGCCAAATGAAGCATTTAACCCAAACTGCCTTCTTCCAACTGTTAAACATGGAGGAGGATCTGTGATGATCTGGGGAGGGGACTACATCTTGGAAATCCGCCGGCCCAATGGTTTCCCTTCATGGCAGAATTAATAGTCAAGACTATTTAAGCATTTTATCTGATCAAATTCATACTATGTTTGCAGAACTGCTTCCAGAGGGAAACGCGATCTTTCAGTATGGTAATGCACCAATTCACACAGCTAGAATTGTTACTGAATGACACGAGAAAGATTCTAGTGAGGTTGAACATCTTATTTGACCACCACAGTCCCTATATCTCAATATTATTGAACATTTATAGTGCATTGTATAAAAACAAGTAAGGAGTCGATATACTCCAGTATTATCATTACAAGAACTGGAGACCGTTCTAGCTGAAGAATGGACAAAAATTCTTTTGGAAACAATTCAAACTTTGTACGAGCCCATACCTCGTAGAATCCAAGTACATGGACACAGGCAGCCGGCAACTCCTGCAATGGCGATTTAAGCATAACCAGTCGGCAACTCCTACAATGGCTACTTAAACCTGAGAGGTGAGCACACAGCAGTTACTGCAATATAGTACCAAGTGTGGGCAGTAGATTAGCTGAACTGGTGCAGTCTTGAACATGATTATTTGTGTACCGTGAGGAAGGAGGTCGCGTTCTAAAAGCAACACTTTTAACGACACTCGTGATATGCTTGTCGGTCCTAAAGTAGCATTGATAGTGTGGATGGCACGTACTGGCAAATGCTAGTTTTCTTCATAAAACACCCGTGCAAAAGAATGATTACTGTTAATTGATAGTGGCTCTGTGTGCCTACTTAAAACTGAGCGATAAGTTTACAACACAAAGCTTTACATAGATACATAAATATATATACACACATGTACAACGTTATTATCAGTTCAATTATGCTTGGAGCATACTCGAACCTGTAAGGAAACCATTCACTGTGTTTTGTCACGGAGAAAATTTCTTGCTTTAGACAAATGGTATAAAAGCAACCAAATCAGCTCGCAGTGCCACCTATCCAGACTGTGAAATGCAAACATTTCGGAGTGGTTATCTCATCTTGAATCACAGAAACCGGACAGGGTGCGCTACGAGCTGATAAGTTGTCTCTCTTATGATACTTCATAGTACAATGACTAGAAGCGCTAATCGGCGGCTCAACGCAAACTTATACACATATGTTTGTTTGTGTGCACGTGTGTGTTTATATATATACACAGTATTAATAAGATACGAAAACCATATATGGTATTTTATATTTTATAAAACAGATACGTGTTTCATTTACTGCCAGGATGGCATAATAGCAGGTTGAAGCAGTATATAACCCTGATAAATGACGTCTTCAGTGTTTTGCGAAAATACAAAGTTGTTAAATTCCTAATATGTGTACCCTTATGCAAATTATGGACATTATCAGCGGCACGATGCAGCAGGAGATGAGTAAACAGATGTGTTTGTGAGTGCGTGTATGTATATGTATAAAAGGTAAAGTAAAGTTACCTTCTCGAGTCATACCGACTCATTAGGGTGGGTTTCCCGGGTTCATGGCGTAGAAATTCCCTAGCCGGACGGGACGCCGGTCTGTCGCAAGATTACCAATTTTTGCCAGCTACGTGGAATCGAAACCACAATCGTACAATCATGAGTCCAACACCCTAACCACTAAACCACGCGCCTCCACATATATGTGTGTATGTGTGTGTGTGTGTGTGTGTGTGTGTGTGTGTGTGTGTGTGTGTGTGTGTACGTGCGTGTGTGTGTGTGTGCGACACTATCCAACACAGATACAGTCTTTCAAATTTCACTTACAAAGCATTTGTCGATCCGATATCATAGTGCAAAATATTTGACCGTGATACCGCGTACTAGAGTCGAACCCAAATCTACGTTTTTGCGAAAAGAACTTTTAGCCACCAGCTATATCTGCGATGTAAATAAATGTAAATGTATGTTACTGAATGTATTCTAGTTAAGTGGGGTTTCTTTCTTTATTATTCCGATTGATTAGTGGATCAAAATCAAATATGAACTCAAACGAATACATTGAACACCATCCATTATGACACTCACTTAACTTTGCTGTAATGAAATGAAAGCCAACAGAACGTATTGTCATATCATCGACAGATCAAACTCAGATTATTCACTCATATTTCTAACAACCGATGTTTTAATGTGTTGCAATATAAAATAAAGGGCGGAATCTATCTAAGTTTTCATAATCAAGAGATAGATGCGGCGAATTCATATGAAACTTAATACGTTTTGTATTTCTTTGTGAAGAATAATATTGCTTCGGTTAATGGGTATTTTGATCTATGAAACTTATTTTTAGCCATTATTCGAAATATTTTTTAACTTTCAATGGAATACCAAGAGTATTGTTTGCTTCAGTTTGATATTTTTTTTAATAAAGAAGAGATCGCTTTTCTTCTAGACTTAAGTACCTTAGAAGTAGCTCATTGTATTTTTGGTGTCTTTAATTCGGTAACATTTTTACATATATATTACCAGTGAATTACTTTCTTGGGAAAAAAAAGAGAAGTGTTCCAGTGATAAAGAAAGAAAAAAAAATAGCAATTTCCAAAATAAAAAAAAAGGAAAGAAAACAAAAGCAAAAGGAAAAAATTTCCCTTGATTCAAGAATATATTTTGTGTGTTGCATTTTGTGTATAAAGGTAATTTGATGTTGAAGCAACACATTTTTTTCTTTGAAAACAATCATGAAAATACACCCACGGATAAGTAGCTGTAGAGAATGGTAGAGAAAGTGAAGGAGGACAGTGGAGTTTGTTAGTGAAAAACAGAAAACTGTGATAAAACTAGAAAGACGAATACGAAGAAAAATAGAATTAAACAAATAGAACATTTGAAAAAAAGTATATACGAGAGCTGAAGGTGTTAGAAGTCGTAAGATCAAAGAATGTTTTCTGGAAATATTCCAACATTTTGACAAACCGCTGAGCTGAATTGCGTTTGTTAGCTCCGAAAGCTACGTGACAACATGGCGGATCAGTTATCTGTAACTTAGATTTTGTTGAGCTTTTTTTTTTCCTCCCTATTTTTACAAATTACAAGAGAAGCCGCGGCGATGTGTTATTGTTGCTCAAGGAACATCTTCCTTCCTGTATTACTAATATAAACCTTTCACCCCGAATTATCATGTCGTGTATATATTTTTTATATGAATGCATATGTATACCAAAACTTTATATGTACGGACATTCGCGCATTCACAGTTACATATGCATATATTTATGTGTGTGTGTGTAAGTGTGTGTGCTTGTGTGTGTGCTTGTGTGTGTGCATGTGTTTGTGTATATATGTTTGTCTGTTTGTGTGTATTGCATTTAAAACCGAAGCAGTATTGGACCCGTAACAGCAATATATATTTCTGTTTTATAAACAAATATATTTTATATATAGACTGAAAAATCCGACCCTGCTGATCAGAAAGACAGTATTTAGCTGATTGGTTAATATTTCTCTCCAAAATTAGACTCGGAAAGACAAATATATCAGCCATATAGCGATGGAATCACTACGCAGTTCCTTTATCAGCTAGAAATATAAGCCACATCTCCCTCAAATCATATCTCATATTTTTATACGATAAAGACATATAGTTCAATGTAATCTTAGATAGGCTGTTTTTAAAATGGGCAGCGTGATCAAGACTGAATTGTCATTTCTTAAGCCTGACTTAGTAGTAGTAGTAGTAGTAGTAGTAGTAGTAGTAGTAGTAGTAGTAGTAGTGGTAGTAGTAGTGATTTCTTTCATTAGCCACAAGGGCCCAAAACATGGAAGACGTGATACAACACACAAAGGAGTGGGGGTGTTACATTGATCAGGGGTGATACACTAAAGAAATAAGGATATAACAAAAAGATATAAAAATAGATATTGAAATAAATAAGTACTTAGTTATAATTAATAAATAAATAAATAGTATCCCCAATAGCGGGGTAGTCCTTCGAGGGTAATTCGGAGTAGACCTCACACAAAAAGTCCCGGATTTCTCTGCCATCCCCAAGGCATAGGAAGTTTTCTTTCCTCTTACTTCGAAAAGCATACTCAGAATAGATCCATTCAACCTCATCAGTCATGCCACTCACAACCACCTTTTGAAATACGTACTAGAAGGCAGCACCTCCCCCTCTTCCCTCCCATGCCTCTTCAAATGATATTTAAAGAAATTGATGAGAGGTCAACCAGACAGAAAAATGTCTGTCTTCAAACCTTTGAAACGGGTCCACCACACAACCTCTTTTGCCACAGCCCCATAAGCAGAGAAAGATCTGCCTCTCTTCTTTGCTAAAGGAACATTGTGTGTCGATCTTCACTATCAACTCGGCGAACAGCTGGATTCGTCTTACACGAAACAGTAGTTGTACAACACAAGCCCACAAGTTGCTAATGCATGAACACTGAACGATTGCATGCAAGACAGTCTTATCCTCCAGTGCATGCTTCTCGAGCAGGTTCGGCTGTTGGCGCTTCTATGCTTGGAGAGCTTGTCTCGAACAGGTATTGCACCACTGTAGCACAACGAGGCTAAAGAAATTGTCGATTGTATTCGACCCAAAATGTCCTCTAGAATAGACCGGTCAGACCGTTCTTCTAGATGTTCTTCTAGGCCATCGTCGCTCAATTCTCTCAATTAGCCCCCTGCAGAAACCTAGATGCCAAAGGTGTAATCCTGGGCTATGTATGACCCATGCTAGCTGCTCGGTCAGTGAGACGAGCTGTGGAAAGATTTGTCGCACGAAGAACAATACCACCAGTTCACCTTTATTTTCGTTGCTGTCGTTCATACCATCGCAGTGATTTAGATATTTTTGCAAGTGTCGGTCGCAATTCGCGGTGACTTATGATCAAGGCGGTATCCCAAGACCACGACGGGGGTGATGCTGACAGCAGAAAGATTTTGTGACCAGCGGAACTTAATCCTTTCATAAGAATCGAAAAAGCGATCGCTCCAGTCTGGCCAGAGTTTTCATGGGACCAGATAAGACGGCTTGGTGTTAGGATACGACCGATGTGATGCAAGCATTTGCTGCTTCCGCCTGACATTTCAGAGACAGTAAATGACTAGGCAGTGTGAAAATCTTTAGGAGGTATTTCTCTACTTTTCTTCTTTATTAACCCCTCTGACAAGCATATTGAGAAAATCCAGGCCTTCCTATGAGTTTACCAAAACCAAGATGAAAATAAATCACCTGTTCATACGGATGACCTCAAACCGTTCACAATAAATGGAAGACAATTGGACTCTCTTATCCAAACAGTAAGGATATTGAAATGCGGTTTGAAGAAAATAAGTATGAAGTTTAATTGTGAAGAGAGGCAGGAAGATTAAATTTGATGGTATAAGATTAACGAAGGTGATATTAGATGGCTGAGAAAAGATGGGATATACATATGGCTATGGGGGCTACATGACGATAAAATAATGGGAGGAGAAATGAGGGAAATTTTCCAAAGTGTACAATGGCCGGATTTAAAAGGTCTTTGAAACAAAACTAAATGGAGTGAAACTTATAAAAGCAATCAATAAATAAGATATACCAGTGTTGAGATACTATACCCCGTTTTCAAAATGAACAAAGCTACAGAACTTAGATATGACAACTAGGAATCTGCTCGCAAAACATGTCACGCACCAACCTAGAAGTAATAGCGAAAGACTCTACTTACCAACAAAAGAAGATGCAGAATTTTCTTAAACGCAGAAGACACCATCTACTAATGGATACTGGGTTTGAAAGATTATATTCTGCGTTCTGAATAAAGAAAACGGTCGGTGGACAGAAATATCCCAAAAGTCTTTGTAACAGTAAGGCAATTCAAGAAACAAAGGAAGAACGACAGGACAAATAATTGGAAAGAAGAAGATTATATGCGACAAACTGAGGATGCCGGAAGCAAAAAAAATGTTAGTTGTGGCTCACTGACAGATGGAAACCCGAAACAAGATACTGAATTGCTAATTATAATCGCACAGGAAGAAGCAATTGGGACGAAAGCGATAAATTGATAAAATTCGGTCAGAGAAACGCCGAAGTCATGGAAAAGGAAAGGAAGATATTAACCATCTCCTAACTAAATGCAGTAAGCTAGTACGAAAAGAGTATAAGTGCAGGCATGAATGTATCGTTACGTTGGGATTTTAGCCGAGTATGTGAATTCAAAGTGACAGAAAAGCGATGGTGTGTGATAATTGCAGAATTTATAGGATTGAAGAGGATAAAAAGCGAAACAATGAGATGAGAGACTTTGTAATACGCTATGACATTTGAGTGAGTACCAAAGAAATTGAGAAAATATTGAGGAATATTAAGATGTAACTAGAATGAACTTAAGAGACTGTGGAAGACTAAGACAACAATTATTCCCGTAGTAATTGATGTACTTGGTACAACACCCAAACTGCTACTTAATAGGCAGATGGATAATGGAACTGATACACGTATTATAAAGCTGCAGAAAAGTGCCATCCAGTACTCTGCAGGACGTGTTCAAAGACTAATCAATCTTATTTTTGAAGCATAGGGTATCTAAGACTACATTATCCAATGTCTTTCGTTTTTGTTCTTGTGCTGTTGCCGATGTTACTTTTATGACAACAGGTCCTAATTTGAGTAAATATTCCTGTTTCCTTGAGTTCGTCCTTTGTAAGATAGTACGCGAAGAACTTTTGTATAGTAGGGTGTTGGGGGTCACAAGATAATCATTGACTTGACCCTGCTAGAATATCGAACTGAAGACAACTAAATTCCATTATAAAGAGTAAAAAATTTTTCTAACGAAATTATAAAAATCAAAATAAAAAGATAACAAAACAGATCGAGTTGAAGTGGGTATCAAGTATGTGATGTGCTATTTCATTAATAAGCCATTAACATTTTATAATTTGTCAATAACTTTAATTTGTTCTATCAAATTAGAGACAATCAAATATTTATCTTCCTCCTTCCCTTGAAAGTAAAATTATTTTTTATCATTTTTCATTTCCATACAATCCATAACACACCTACACACATATATATATGCATACGTATGCACAAATAAAAGCACACATATACATATACACACACTAGTAAACACAATCATACACAGGCATATATTCAAATATATCTATCTGTGTGTATATATACAAATGTACATATATAAATATACGTATATGTGTGTGTGTGCGTGTATGTCTGTATGTATAATTATGTATAATGAAAATATCAAATATATAAAATGGTTTAGAATAAACACTATACATACATACATATGTATATATATATATATATATATATATATATATATATATATATATATATATATATATATATATATATATATACACGTATACGCATTCACACATATATGTATATATGTTTGTGTATGTGTGTATATATATATATATATATATATATATATATACACACACACACACATAATGAAATTACGAAATAAAACATCAAATGTCGTCTAGGATATTTATCTTATTTCGCTTCAGTTTTAATATATTTTTTATCTTCATAACATCGCAATAAACTCCACTACTGTACTTTCAAACTCAATAATTAAAATGTTTTATACCAATATATCAATGAAACACTATAACTATTCTTGGAAAGTTCTGTTGTACTTCATCAACTTTTTTCATCTCTGGAAGCACGTAGGAATGAGAAAGAAAGAGAGAGAGGGGGGAAGATAGCGATAAAGAGAGAGAGAGTGTGAGAGACGGATGGAGATGGGGAGAGTTACATTTAACGGCTTCAAAAATCTTTTATAAAAAAAAAAAATATCTCTTTTATTTTCAGTCAAATGATCGATTATGCTACTGATTGAAATTTTTTATGTGGATGGATGATACTTTTATAGGGGTTAATTGGAAGAAATGAGTTTTAGCAAGATTTTGGAACAAAGTGTTTTGCTTGGATGGATTTCTTTATCTTCACGCGCTTAGAGGACTCGTGTGCATATGTGTGTGTGTGTGTGTGTGTGTGTGTGTGTGTGTGTGTGTGTGTGTGTGTGTGTGTGTGTGTGCGTGTGTGTGTTTGTTTAATAATAAATTTTCATGATTTAATCTTAGACTAGCTGCTTGAAAACTTGTGAAATATTAGGATAATCTACTACTAAAGTACAGTCAGCCGTCACTCACAAGAGAGTATGATTAGTAACAAGTGCCATACTCGTGTTAATTGCTTTAAGTGCCTATCTAGACACGAGCAGACATAGACATCCACCCGGTGATCTCAGCATAGATCGAGCGAAATATCCACCCGGAACGTGAGTGCTACAGGAAGAGAGGGTTTCACCTGCGCTCCGAATGATACTCACGAGAGCTCAGCAGGCTGTAGCAACGTGAGATGAAGTGACTTGATTAAGGGGACAAAATGCTGTCAGGTCCAGGAAGTCAATCTACAACTTTGAGATCAGAGACGAAAAATCCTAATCAGTAAGCCCCGTGGCTTCATCAACAAGTTACTAATTAGCCCTGGATCGACCGTCTGTCAAACAAAGGAGACATTTCAGTTAAGTGTCAACGAATTGTAGTTCTTAGACGGTGTAGTATATATCCATAATAATTTATAATGACGAGTATATATCTTTTATTCTTTACTTGCTTCAGTTATTGGACTGAGACCATGCTGGAGCAACGCCTTGAAGACTTTATTCAAATAAATCAATCTCCATGCTTAATCTGCTGCTCTCTTTTTCGATGAATCTGCATCAGTTGTCAAGCGGTGATTGGGGGAGAAACACAAAGGCATCGCTTGACAACCGATATATATATATATATATATATATATATATATATATATATATATATATATATATATATATATATATATATATATATATATATACGCGCGCATACATACATGCGCGCGCACACACACACATAAGCATATATATATATATATATACACACACACACACACACACACACACACACACACACACACACATATATATATATATATATATATATATATATATATGGGAGAATTTACGAACGAAACAACAACAGACGAGGACAGGTGGTGTAAACAACAAAAGGATGTATTAGTTTAACGCTCGGGAATAGAGAAAGTCTTTAACGTTTTGAGCTACGCTCTTCAACAGAAAGAAATAAGGAGAAAAACAAGGAGAAAAACACGGAGAAAAAAAAGTTTGAATGCTGTGGTCAGCGATCTATCATATATATATATATATATATATATATATATATATATATATATACTAGGTAGTATATTATGGTTGCAATACGAATACGGTGTCCTTACCTTAAATTAATATACGCGTGTGTGTATGTGTGTATAAATATGACGGGCTTTCACGCAGTTTTCGTCTGCGAAATTCACTCACAAGGCATTGGTTGACCCGGAATTATAGTAGAGAACACTTGCTCAAAATTCCACACAGAGAGTCTGAACTCGAAACCACGTGAACCGCACAGCCATTTTTATTTTTATTCTTGACCATCCCTTGAAACAATAGTTCTTGAGAAAAAGAATCCGTTAAACGAAGAAGAATACTAATAGTTTTTGGCATTCCGTCGATTACGAGGGCTCCAGTTGCCTCGATCAACGGAACAGCCTGCTCGTGAAATTAACGCGCAAATGGCTGAGCATTCCACTGAGTCGTCGCATGACAATTGACAAGACCCTTAACCCCTTGGTGGGCGTTGAGGCGCTGCAGTCATGTAGCATGTCTAGGGCGTAGAAAGCCTAACGGAACCCACCCCTCTCCAGGCTAAACTCATTTCTACAGCTGAGTGGACTGGAGCAATGTGAATGAAATGTTTTACTCAAGAACATAACGCATCTCCCGGTCCATGAATCGAAACCGCAATCTTACCATCATGAGTTCAACACCCTAAACACTAAGCTATGCGACTCCACACATACTCGCGTACTTTTAACGCAGTCCTCAATGAGATTCAGCCTGAACAGGATCTGACAAGGCTGGCCTTTTGAATCGCAGCTGAGTGGACTGGGGGACAACATGAAATAGTGTTTTGCTCAAGGACGCAATTCGTCGCTTAGTATCGAACTCACAACTTTGAGTCGAATACCTTGACCACTTAAGTCACGTACTTTCACATGCTTTGACGTCCAATAGGAGTTGAAATCAGTTGGAAGTTTGGTGAACTTGTGTATTTGGATTACTCTTTTACTTGTTTCAGTAATTTGACTGTGGCCATGCTGGTGCACCGCCTTTAGTCGAGCAAATCGACCCCAGGACTTATTCTTTGTAAGCTTAGTACTTATTCTATCGGTCTCTTTTGCCGAACCGCTAAGTTACGGGGACGTAAACACACCAGCATCGGTTGTCAAGCGATGTTTGGAGACAAACACAGACACACAAACACACACACATATATATATATATATACATACATACGACGGACTTCTTTCAGTTTCCGTTTACGAAATCCACTCACAAGGCCCGAGGCTATAGTAGAAGACACTTACCCAAAGTGCCACACAGTGGGACTAAATCCGGAACCATGTGGTTGGTAAGCAAGCTACTTACCACACAGCCACTCCTGTGCCTATAAGTAACACAAATACATTTTTGCCATCAAAAGCCGCTTGCAAATATTCTGCCTGTCATATATATCTTACCACTTGCGGAAATAAATGAAGATGACATACGCCAACAACATATGGTTACTCGGCGTGCTAGAAATAGCAGTCCCGACTACTTCAACACACCATACATGCATAAACAATGACACTTCATACAGCGTTCTTGATAAAGAAGATAAGATGATTATGATATCAATGACTTTCACCCGTGGTGCACCCGATAAGAGACATCTACAAGTTAAACAACAACAAAAACAAAAAGCAAAGCAATAACAACGGTATGCAAGCTTCTTATGAGACTCAGACTCTGTTGACACATCTTCAAGTATATTCATTACAAAAGATGAAGCATTTGTTTACAGATGTGCTTGTGTATCTGTGGGGGGGGGGGAGGATGTGAGTGTTTGTGTGTGTATGTGTCCGTGTGTGCGTGTGCGCGTGCGCGTGTATTTGTCTATAATAATGTGAAAGGAATAAACGAAACAATAGAAAGAGACATAAGGCACTTCGTAAAACTAATACTGAAACACACACACAAACATACACACACAAACGCATATATACACATATACACGTGTGTACGTATTGCGCATATGTGCTCGATTTATGCATAAGTACGTTCATGTATGTAGAACTATGTACATACATTTCTAAACCAGCGTGGATATGCTCGCATATGTGTGTATGCATATACAAATATGTGAGTGTACATACATATGTATACACACACACACACACACACACATATATATATATATATATATATATATATATATATATATATATATATGAATGAGTGTGCGTGTCTCTTGCTTACGCATATTAATTGTACAAGTGCACACACCTCGCCTTCCCCCATTACACATACCCCACGCACATACACCCATAACACGCATGCACATATACACTGACATATCTATGTGTATATGTATGTGTGTGTGTTGGTGTGTGTGCGTGTGTGTGTTTGTGTAGATAGTGGGAGAGAATAAGCATTTACCATGCACTTATTCCGTCACTTTAACGAAACCGCCATAAAATATACACATACTGATATCATCACTTCTTCTACACATCCGCATGCATACACACACACGCACTCACGCACACACACACACACACACACACACACACATACACACACATACACACACATACACACACACAACACTCACATACCCATGCAGCAAAAGCATATGGATGCTGTTTCATGCGCTCCGTTAGCAATCGTTAAAATAATTAACTGCAAAATCTCTGACGAGTTTACTATCATGTTTAAACCTGTTTCTTTAGTGAAACTCAATTCGCTAAATATACGCTACGTTTGCCTCTTTGAATTATTTTGAATTTCTTGACCTTCGCATCTAAATTAAGAATAGCGAAGGTAATAATGACTATTACTCACTCGTTCTACTATGGGTTCAAGACCTGAAATTTTGCGGGAACGTGGCTATTCGATTACATCGATCCCAATTGATTATCGATCCCAAATGAAAAGCAAAGTCGACTTCGGCGGAATTTGAACTCAGAACGTCAAGACTGACGAAATGCCACTTAGCAGTTTTCCCGGCACGCTAACGATTCTGCCTGCGTACCACCTTAATAATTCTTTCTACTGGAAGCCCAGGGCTTCAAATTTGGGGGCAGGGGTTATTCCGATTACATCGACCCCAGTGCGTAAATGGTATTTATTTATTAGACTCAAAAAGGATAAAAGGTAAACCCGATCTCGGCGGAAATTGAACTCAGAACGC